>NC_060286.1:19553563-19706686 GCF_021613505.1 Equus quagga
CGGGGCGGGCACCTGGGACCGCCGCCCCCGCGCGGGCGGAGCGCACCGAGCCCCGGAACCCGCGGCCCCGGGCCCCCGAGCCGGCGCGGCGCGGGGCGCTGCAGCCCGGGCCCCTCCCGCGAGGCGCCTGGGAGCCGGTGGCTTCCTCTTGGTTCCCGCCCTGGGACGGGAGGCTCCGTCCGCTGCTGGGGCAGCCGGGGCGCTATCTCCGCCTCCCTCCCGCGCTCTCCTCCCCCGTCCGTTTGCAGGGAGGTGCTCTCCTCGCGCGGCGGGGAAGGCGGGTGAGTGGGGAGAAAACTGCCCAGGGGAGACGGGCCGTGGGGGTGGAGATGGAAGGGGAAAGGCCAGGGAGGTGCAGGGGCTGGTGGTGGAGGGATGACAGGGACCTGCTGGCAAGTCGTGCCCGCCCCCACCCCCCTCGCAGGGAGGAAGCGCGGCTCCCTGAGGACGTGGAGAAGGGTCCTGAGAAGGCTGGGCTCTCGAACCAGTGAGGAGGACTTCGCTTAAGGCCATTGCTTCCGGGGTCAGGGCTGGGACGGGGCTTCGGGGTGGTCTCGGTCCCCTGTAGGCTCCCGCTGCTCCCAGGCCAGGTTACATAAGGAGGCGAGCCGGCTCCTCTAGGTAACCAGCCCCTCCTCTCCTGCCCAGCTCAGTTTAGAAGGCTCTCTTCTGCCCCTCCCCTCAAAGGAGGCTGAGGGATCGGGCCTTTCTGCCTGGAGCCGGGACCCTAGGGGTGGCCGACTCAGGCTTTGCAGGGTCAGTGGGAGAAGGTGGGGAGACCAGGAGGCCTTGGCCCTTCTGCAGGAATGGAGAGGCCAGCTATGCGGCTGGACCTGGAGAGGCTGGTGGAAGGGGAATCAGCCGACCCTTTGGGTCAGCTCTAATTGCAAGGTTGTCTGACCCTTGCCCAGGGCGCCGCCCTCCTTCCTGGCATCCAGGCCATTGAGCTACGGCCTGGCCACATGTGCTCAGGGCAGAGGTGCTCAGGTCTGTCTCTCAAAAAAGGACTTGCAGACGGTGGAGGTGTGCCTACCCAGGTTAAGTCTTGGTGGACTCTCCGTAGGGTCTTAGTTTGGGGAGCATCAGAAACTGAAGCTTTGAATCATGGTTGGGTGCCTGCTTGTCCTCTGAGGCCTTGCAATGAATTGTGTTCACATATTGTCTCCCTTCCCCCCAAACCTCCCTTCCCTGAGGGTTTTTAGAAACACCTCCCATTGCTGTCATCCTCCCCGCAAATCTGGCTGGAGCTGGCCGGAGGCCTTATCTCCCTTTGCAGGTTTCTAGGGGAGCGGTCCACCCGCGATCAGGTGTGAGCTTGGCTCTGATTTTATGTAACCCTGAGGAACAAGGAAGAGAAGGAGGATCTATTCTCATGCCTCTGGCCGGTTAAGGTTCTGCCTCTTCAAACAGGGAAGACGGTTTCTCAAAGAGTCTTCTGTTCCCCCTCTGCTTTGGCTTTGGTTCAGAGCTGCAGGAAGCTCCAGAATCTTCCTGAAGAGCTGGGTGCTGTGAGATCGGAAGGGCTGCTGACTTTTCTTCTCGGTTGGTTGCAGCCATCTCCAAGGAGATGTGTCAATAGGTGGTAACAGTGTCCACTGGGGAAGAATTTGGACAAGGATTCTTGCTCACTCGCTGCCTAGCTCTTGCAGCCACCAGCGTCTGTTGTCGTCTCCCCGACCTGCTTGCAGGTTGTGTGGGCATCTTTTCCAGCCCGCAGAACCCGTGGCGGGCTGAGAAGTCTAGGCCCTCCAGGCCCTTTTGTCGTGGGGCTGCTGGGCTGGCTCTCGCACCAGGGTCTCTGTTTCCAGCTCTGCTCTGGAAGACGGGGCCAGCGCAGACTCTAGGCTGGCCTTCTCTGTATTCATTCAGCCCCAGCTCAACTTGAGCAGCCAGAGCCAGGACTGAGGGCAAGCTACATTCTTTTCGGCTGCAGGATGCAGTTTGCTTTCTTTCCATGCGAATGAATTATGTTTGAAACTGAAATGGGAGGAAGAGAAAAATAGAGTGTGTGTGTACGGGTGTGCGTGTGTGCATACCTCTGTAGGCAGGGGGAGAGCAGCAGGCACATTATTTTTCCATTTTCCTTTAATTAAGGCTCTGTGGAGGTGTGTTTGAAAACAGAGGGTCTCCTATGCCTTTGAGGAGGGTGAGAACACTGTTTTGGCTGCGTCCCGGGCCATATGCAGCGTATGGTGGCCAATGAAACTGGGCCTGGCTCATTCTGTTGCTTGTCTTGGCAGTCGGTTCCGTGGCTTGTGTTACCAGCTCTGGAACTCACGGGCTGCCAAGCTCCGTGTGCCTGTGTGTGTGTGTGTGTGTGCGTGTGTGCACGCGCTCTTGTGCGTGTGTGTGGTTTGGCCTCTCGAAGCTCCGCAGAGACAAATGCCTCAACGACCCAGGGCTGGAATTTTCAGCCTGTGTTTCTTTATACTCATTGCTGGCTGTGGGAGGGCTGGCCAGAGCCCACCGATCTAGGCTTTTTTTAGTCTGTTTTCTCGCTGCAGCCTATGGGATTCCAGTGTGGAGCTCCATTTCCAAAGCTTTAGCTGGCCAGTGGCATTTTTTTTTAAAAGGTCAAAGGATTTGTCACACACTATGTGTATGTCTTGTGTTATGTATCATACTGTGAATCCTGACACCAAGGAACTGAGATGAGGTGAGGCGGGAAGAGAGGACGGATGGCTTGTGCGGTGGCCGTACCCTCCCAGCTTCTTCTCTGCCGTGTTTGCAGACAGGGCCTTGTCAAATGCATTTGTCTGGTCTCCAGGGAACACCCTTTCCTGGGAGAGGTTCCAGTTTCTTCTATGGCTGGGATGGCTATGCAGGGATCATGTGTGCCCGTGTACCCTGCTGGCGGCTTCCTGTGACCTCCTAGCACCCCTCATTTTCTTGTTATGAAGATCTGAGAAGTGACTCCTAAGCATGCAGGCATAGAGTGATTGAAGGACACAGAAGATGCTGGCCCTCGGCTTTTGGAGGCAGGGGAGGAAACCCAGCTGGCGGTGCCTTGTTGCCAGTGATGTGCGCGGCCATGTTCTGGCCTGCAGGACAGAGGAGACCTTAGGAGAAACTGAGGCAAAGGGCAGGTGCCGGGCCTCAGATCTGCACCTTTGTCCCGAGCCCTGATCTGGCACCCTTTGTTTCTGTTCTGCAGTGACTGCCTGGGTGCTGAATGGTCCTGCCCCCTTGGGGTTCAGAGCTGGAAAGTGGGGGAGAGCAGAGGATCCTCTGGCTGTAGGAAAGGGAGATCAGTGTTAGGTGGGAACGGTGCAAAAGGGACCTCCGGGGGTCACCTGGCACTGGTGTCCCTCCAGGAAGGAAGGCCCTCGTGTCTACGCTGCATTCATGTTCACTGGGTGCAGGCGCTGTTCCAGGTACTTTCCAAATATTCACTCATTTAATCCTTTCTACAGTCTTACAAGGCAAATAACATTATTATTCCCACTTTACAGCTGAGCAAAGTGAGGCACAGAGAGATTAGGGAACTTGCCCAAGGTCACACAGCTAGTAAGGGGTAGAGCTAGGATTCACACTCAGGCGATCTGGCTCCAAGGTCATCTCCTAACCGACTCCTAACCCCCCTCACTCCCTGCCTTCAGAGCTGGGACAACCCCCTGGAGAGGGACCTTAGCTGCTTGCCCTTCTTCTCAATCTTGGTGCTTTCTGCATCTGTTTGCTCCTCGCCTTCTGGATCTCCTGGCCTTTTGGAAGCTGGTTAACCTACATCATTTCAGATTCCAGGAGAGAGAACATCCCAGAACACTGCTTACCTCCAAGGACAGATTTGGTGTTTAATTCTCCAGGATTCACGACAGTTAGTACGATGCTTGGTGATCACTGGCCTCACCCCTTTTTGCCCCCTGCTCCCCACCGTGTCCTCCACCTTTCCTCCTGGGAATCCTCCCAGGCTCCCAAGACCCCCCGCCCCCTCATGCTGATGCTCAGGTGCCAGCTGCCTGCTCTTGACTTCCCACCGCACTGCTCCTGGGGCCTCACCCTGCCGACTCCCTTGCTCTCTGACCTGCCCTCGCTCACCTCCACTTGCTCTCAGCCCTGAGCCTCGCAGCCTTGGGCTGTGTGCACTCACATGCACACCCATCCCTGGCTCCTGATGCCGGCCCAGGCCTGCCGTTTGCCTGGAGGGGAGCCGCCTTCTCAAAGAGCCCCAGGAATGTTGGGGCTCCCGAACCTTTGGTTTCTGTGGACAGAAAGTTCGTGGTACAGATCCCAACCTTCTCTTAACCTGTGTTTTTTTTTTTTTTTAATTTATCTTTGCCATTCTAGATGAAGATGCACGTTATTGGGTACTTTCTGATAAGAGTAGCCCTTTACAAGTTTGTGCCATCAAAGCAAGCCTGGTTTTTTATTTATAGATACTCCCATTAAAAAAAATTAAAAATTATGGTATCTTACAAATTTATATACAGTAAACAAAAGAAGAAATGAGAGGGAAAAACTCAAGTCACCTTTTCTTCTTTCAGCTGAAAGGATTCTTCATGTTAATATCTCCCAATAGGGCCCATTTTCTGGACTTGAAGTGTCTTGTGGCTTTTCTTCTGCTGGGACAAGGCAGCGCCCCAAACTCTCTCCTACGAGTCCCTGAGGAAGTCAGAATAGAGAGACACAGATACCTTTTCTCTTCTTTTCTTTTTTTTTTTGGAGGAAGATTAGCCCTGAGCTAACTACTGCCAATCCTCCTCTTTTTGCTGAGGAAGACTGGCCCTGAGCTAACATCCATGCCCATCTTCCTCTATTTTATACCTGGGACGCCTACCACAGCATGGCTTTTGCCAAGCAGTGCCATGTCTGCACCTGTGATCGGAACTGGCGAATCGCGGGCCGATGAGAAGCGGAGTGTGCGAACTTACCTGCTGCACCACCAGGCCGGCCCCAGATCTTTTCTTTAGCTTCTTTCCCCTTGGATCCATCTGGTCCCTGTTTCTTTCAAGCCCACTTTTAGGAAGCTGCATCAGACCACCCAAAATGTTAGGCTCAACAACAGCTTAGGGTCCACTGTGACCTCCTGAACGCTTTCTATCTTATCCATTCCTTGCTTGTCAGTCTCATCTTGGATCTCTGCTTTACCCAGTTTTCCTTCCTTGGCTAGTTTCCAGGTTGTTCCTGGTCAGTGCCCCAAATTGCCAAAGTCTTTTTGGATTCTAGTCCTGTCTTTTGAGGCACAAGCCTCATTTGCCATTTTGGTTTTCTGCCAATGTATAGAGCTTGCTCTTTATTTGTGCATCCTAGTTACTAATGGAGATATGGAGGGTGTTTATCTTCCTTTTGGAGCTCCTGCTCCCTGAAGGGGAAAATCTCTGGGTTCTTCCCCTAAAGTTTTTAGCGTGTAGTTTTCCTTTTCCTACTAAATTGTTTCCATATGGAACACCCAGTCTGGGAGATGATTTCACCTCTTGTCATCTTTCCTATGTCCTCCTTGAAGTGGGTAAATTCCTCCTGGCTGTTATTGGTTTTCTGCCACTGCCCCCCCTCCGCTTTTTATAGATCCCTAAATCACTTGAAATTGTTTTGTTTTTCAAATCACCAAAGTTGCCTTTCAGTGGTCGATCATCAGCCAGCTCTTTGCAGTTAATGAGGATCCAATTAGGAAAGGCAGCCACTCCAGCTCCTCCATCTTCGGCCCCCTGCCCCCAGAACGGTTTAGGATGACTTCTCGCTCGTGAATGTCAGCTGTTGTGGTTGTCTCCTAGGAATGGCATGTGTTAAGGACTTTGTGGTTTGTGTCTGAGCAGTTAGGGGCGCCCTTGCAGGGGAAGGAAAGAGAGGGAGATTTTTTGCTCCTGCACAGAAAGCCTGGTGCCTGATCCCCTGAGTGAGGCTTGCCGTTGGAATGACATTGAACTCACGGGAGCAGGAATGGCAAGAATTTATGGGGCTGCTGCTCTCAGGGGGTGGTTACCCCTCTAGGGGCTTCCACAGTAGCGGGGAATTCATTATATTTTGGGATCATTTGTTAGTGTCTCATTTATACCATCTGTATGAAAATAAACAGAAGCTGCCAGCAGAGCCTATCATTCCCGGAACAGAGTGGGGTCTGGCTTCCATCTCTCAGAGATGGCTTAGGCAAGGAAACATACAGAAGCTTCTGGAATATTTTTCTTGGGGTCTACTGTGGGAACGATAGATAACGAGCATCTAAATTTCCAGAGAGAGGCCCTTACCTCACTCACTGAATTTTGTTCCACCATGAATTTATCATTTGTTCGTTCTTTCATTCATTCATTTATTAATTCAACAAGTATTTGGTGATTACCTTTCTGTGCCAGAAATGATGCTAGGCACTGGAGTCGCATGGAGCAACAACCAGCCTTTGAAATCAACCCTGCACCTGCTGAGTGGCTGTATGGCACATTTTGCCACACAGGAATGGGTCCTTATGGTACAGGGGCATTCTGGGGCTTCTGGCCAAGGAGGGGATTTTGCTCTGTTTTTTGTTTTTTTTTTTTTTTGAGGAAGATTAGCCCTAAGCTAACATCTGCTTCCAATCCTCCTCTTTCTGCTGAGGAACACTGGCCCTGAGCTAACATCCATGCCCATCTTCCTCTACTTTATATGTGGGACGCCTACCACAGCATGGCTTGCCAAGTGGTGCCATGTCCGCACCCGGGATCCAAACTGGCGAACCCCGGACCGCCGAAGCAGGATGTGTTGCACTTAACCGCTGTGCCACCGGGCCGGCCTCTTGCTCTGTATTTTTGCTTTGCTCCATACCTTGGGTGTGGGCCCCCATCCTCTGTGAGGGGTTTGTGTCCAGCTGAATACCCAGCACAGAGCATTCTTCAGCCTCCCAGCTCCAATCTGTTTTGATTAGCTCAGTTGAGCATTCTTCTTGGGGTCACTGACTCCTGGTGACATCAGTTCAGGTCTAGAATAGGGGATGTTTTAGAGTTTCCTCCTCTTCTGAGAAGGAGACGTGAGTTTCCTTTGTCACTTTGGCTCAGGTAGCCTGAAATCAACCCCCTCTGCCTGCTGAGTGTCCACAGGGTTGGGCCCAGGCACCATTTTGCCGCACAGGAATGAGTCCTTACCCTGGGCCCTTTCTTGTTCTTTCTGGAGGAGGCCCCGGGAGACCTGCAGCTCATCCGCCGTGCCCCGGAGCAGCCTCCTGGTGTGCAGCCTGCGGCCCTGTCTGCATTGCAGGCCTGGCTCCGGGGGACGGAGAGGGTGCTCTCTTGCTGACTGGACTCCAGTCCATCTCGGGTTTAGGGAGGGTCACAGCGCATTGACCAACCACACGGGAGAGGTCTCGGGGCCATTTCTATGTCTAGGCTCCCACCCAGGCTGCCATGGGGTTATTCAGGGAACTTCCTCCTGTTGGAGGCAGGGTAGAGGGTCCGCTGTGCAAGAGAATGATCCTCCACTCTGGGCTAGTGTCTGAAAGGCCACCGTTAGAGGGTGGACTTCATTCCTTCTGCATTGACATCTCTTGGACCCCAGGAGGGGAAACAAAAAGGGCAGGGTGAGAAAGCTTTGGTTCCAAAATCCAGGGACCTGGAATCCCGTCCTGGCTCTGGCCCTCTCTGGCTGTGTGAGCTTGGGCAAGTCTTTTACCTCTCTGAGCATCAGTTTCCTCATGTGCAAAATGAGGATGTGGTTTAGATGAGTACAGGGACTTCTCCAGCTCTAAGACTGTAACTTGATGTGAATGAGTCTCAGATCCTTTTCTGAGATGGCCCGGGGGACACAGCTTGCTAAAGATGGGGAGAAAGGATGTGAGTGGAAAGGAGGGGCTGAGGGGCCAGGTGTGGGAGGTGGAGCTGGTGGAACACAGATGAAAGAGCCTGGGGTACCAGTTGTAAACTTGGGTGCAAGGTAGGGAGCTATGGGCAATGGCTTCATGGGCAGATGCGGCCGGTGTACTAAGGGTGAAATGGCAGATCCACGGTACGCTCCTGTGCACCTTTGTTTAAGGAAAGTGATGTCCCGTGGAAGTCTTTGTGGTTTGAGGGTGCAAGCCACTCACACGCTTTACCCTCAGAGTGCGGGGCCTGTTGGGAAAGAGACACAGGGCTGGCTAGAGAACCACATTCCATCTTTGAAAGTGAAACGGAGATGGACACTGTGGCTTATGCTTATGGCCAAAATGGGCTCCCTAAAATGCCCCTCTCTTGAAATCTAGACCTGAGAGCCTGAACGGGGGGAGGAGGTTGTGGATCACTCTTCGGGGCCACTCTCATGGGAGGCAGAGCGCCAAGACAGTGTGGCCACATGGGTACATAAACTTGGCTCAACAGAAGCGTGGTCAGAGGATGTCCCGTCTCCCCTCTCTCGCCAAATACATCCCTCTCCATGGGAATAGAGGGGTGGAGAATGGAAGGATAGGCCAAAGCTTCTCCCCCCCGGGATTTCCAAGACAGTTGAGGTTCTGATTTATGGCCCTCTGCAGGCAGGTGGGAAGGGACAGAAATGATTTCCTTTACAGGACTGGAATCCAGGAGCAGCTTTGTACTAACGTGCTACTTACAAGGCTGCTTAGAAGCCAAGACTGTGCACATCTGAGCTCCAGATTCTCAGTGCCGTGGGCTCATAGTAGGTGGTCCACATCGGATGGATGGATGGATGGTAGGAGCCCTGCAAGGGACCAGATAAGTCTGGCTTTATTGGCAGACAAGCTTTCTTCCCTGCCATCTGTGCCTTGAAAGGACCATTTCTTACCCATGAGCTTCCCCCAGCAAAGAGAAGGAAGAAATAAGAATTCCCCTGCTGTTGACCTGTCTCATTTATGTCTTTCTTTCATGCCTGAATCTGTCTTCCCTTGCAAACCTTCAGGGTTTGACAGAGCCAGAATATGTGTTTGCTTTGAGAATGAAGAGACTGTGGGGGACTTTTCTGGTACTGGGCTCCACTGGGAAACACATGCTAATTAATTCCATCTCCTTTGCCTAAGTGTCTTCCTCATAGACGCACACACACTGTCACCTTTAACTTCGATTTGCTTCATTCGTATTCAGGGCGTCTTAACAAGTAGGCAGAACGGGATGCGTGATTGGAGGGGAGGCACCATGCCAGACCAAAAATAGCTCCCTCTCAAACAGGTGCAGAGGTGCCTGAGATTCCACCGTTGCAGTCTGTTCCCTTCTGAGGCAGTATGTTGCCGTGTAAATCCCAGCTCCTTCAGGTTTTACTGTGTACGTTCTTGAGCGATTTATCTTTCTTTCTTTTTTTTTTTGAGGAAGATCAGCCCTGAGCTAACATCTGCCAATCCTTCTCTTTTTTGCTGAGTAAGACTGGCCCTGAGCTAACATCCAGGCCCTTCTTCCTCTACTTTATATGTGGGACGCCTGCCATAGTATGGCTTGATGAGTGGGGCCATGTCCACACCGGGGATCCGAACCGGTGAACCTCAGGCCGCCAGAAGCGGAACACGCGCACTTAACTGCTGTGCCACCAGGCTGGCCCCGCAAGTTATCTTTCAAAGCCTTGGCTGCTTCCTCTGCTGAATGGGCTCTGCCCCCATCTTAGTGTGCTAATAGAAGGATTATGGCAGTGCCGAGCAGAGAGCAAATGCTCAATGGATGTGCCTATGGTTGGGTTAAGCATTGCCTTAAGGGCCAAGGATAACCTTGGTGGGAATTAGTTGATGGAGTTTCTCTCTATCACAGAATGGACTGAAGGGCAGGAAGAGCAGCTGCATGGGGAAAGGATTCGGGGGGGACATTAGCAAAAGAAAGGTTGAGGTCCTGGCAAGACACGGGGGCTTTAGCCGCTCATGGAACCTCTCAACCTGGCTGACCCCCTTGTCCTTCTTCTTTTGCCCACTCCAGGCTGGACCGCCGCTCCTCCTGCTATGATGCCTGGGCAGATTCCGGACCCTTCCGTGACTGCGGGCTCTCTGCCAGGGCTCGGCCCCCTGACTGGACTCCCCAGCTCAGCTCTGACGGTGGAGGAGCTGAAGTACGCCGACATCCGCAACATCGGGGCCATGATAGCTCCCTTGCACTTCCTGGAGGTGAAACTGGGCAAGAGGCCCCAACCCGTGAAAAGTGAGGTGAGCGAGCCGTGTTCCCCCAGACAGAATCCAAGGGTAGGACGCCTGGGTAGAGCCCAGGTCTAGCCCTACACGCAGCGTGTGACCTCAGCGTTGCCATTCAACGTGGGGTCTGAGGACCAGCGGCATCCGTGACACCCTGCAGCTTGTTAGAAATGCAGAATCTCGGGCCCCACCCCAGAACTTCTGAATCAGAATGTGCATTTTAACAAGCTCCCCCAGGAATTCATGGACACGGTAAAGTTCTAGAAGCCCTGGGCTAGGGCAGGATGCTGCACCTGTCTCTGGGTCTTCAAGGGGCGAGGGAAGAGTGACTAATAATAACAATAATGAATAATAATATATTGGCAATCTCTCTGGGGTGTTGGGAGAATCAAGGGAGTTTGTGGAAATGTGCACATGCTTTGAAAGTATACAAGAGCATGCCAGTCCTGGGTTATCTTGAAAAATTATTGTCATTTGTCACATCATTGCCTCTACCCCTCTTGGCCCCAGGCTGGAGCTGAGCATGGCAACTTGGAGGAAGGGTGGTGTGGCCTCCTTTCGCAAGCAGCTGCCAGAGCTGGGCATGGCTCAGTCACCCAGCATCATCTGCCTTAGGTGATGCTTGCAGAGGACCCACACGGGACCACTCTCTGCTCAGGTCCTGCAACTGCAGCTCTCATGAGTCTTACTTGCAGAAGAGCAGCTTTTCCCTGGGGACTGGTGGGAAACACAAGTTCCCAGTGTGGGTGAGCATCAGTGCTGTGCATGCCCCCAGCCACTTCCCCAGCGCCGGTCATTTGTCCAAAGGCCTGCCCCAGTGAGGTCCCCAGCAGGGCCATTTTTTCAGAGGCCTAACAGAATAGCTGCCGCCCTGGAAGGGAGAAGGACAGGTGGTGAGAGGTGGAGAGGTGGCTGGGGGGTGGGGTTGGGGCCAGGACGTGGGAAGCAGCTGGGCTTCCTCTCATCATTTCATGAGAGGGAGCATTCATAGATGCGCCTCGACGTGGAGTCATCCTTTAGGATGGGACTTGGAGGGCTGGACTTTCCAGGGAGAGGGCCTCTTGGGTGGAGAGAGGTGTCTGGGTACTGACAGAGGAGAGTGGGTATATATGCAGCTCCTGCTCTTCCCTCACTCTCCCTGTGAGAATCGTAAAAACTGCGAAGAAGCGCTGGTGGGGCTTTGCCAGGGGTGGCAAACTGGCGGTTTGTGGGCTGGATCTGGCTCTCAGGTGTGTTTTGTTTGGTCTGCACAGTGTTTTAAAAGAAACTTGAACCAACATTTCACTGCAACATTTGGATTTCAATCTTTGATGAAAACACTGGAAGATCTGGTCACACTGTGCCCTGTTCTGGCATGGCCACAGCTGCATGGAATGGAGAGACCTCTGCACTCTCTCCTGGCTCCAGTTTGCCATAGGCCCTGCACGCCCTCTTATTCTTGATTTTGCTCACACTGTTGGTTTTGCTTTTGATACCCACAGCTGCCTTCATTTACTGTAACCGCTTGGCCCCTGCAGTAGACATTGGCTCTGGAAACACCTGGATTAGGTGCACGGCAGATGCCCACTAAAGACTGTTGATTACAAGATGAGAGTGGGCAGTAATTAGATTCCTCTGAATTGATTTTGTAAATCAACGTGCTGTTGATAGCAATTCCTGGCTTATTTCTTGTCCTGTTTTCTTTATGGAGGGCCTTGTCTTTGATCCTTTGCTATTCACCTTCCCAGACCTGTAACTTAAAAGCATCCATTTCTGGGTCGGTCCCCAGTGGCGCTGAGGCCGTGGGACTGATGAAGAGCGGGGTGCCTGGCCCAGCGGGGATTTGCCTAGGGGGTTGAGTTACCGCCTCTTCCCTCAGCAAAAGGTGCTGGAGGAGCTTGCTTTCTTTTTTTGGGGAAAAGGCATTTATTTGAGTGGAATATTTTTACATTTCACAGCCTCTCCCAAATTGGTGGCATATGCCCTGTACTTGACAGTGACGTTCTGTCTTCACAGGCACCCACAAACACGCGCCATCCAGGCTGTGAAAATAACAAGCTGTTTTTAGGGCGCATTTGCATGTCGTCTCCCTCGCTGTCAGACTGCAGCGCTGTGGGGGCGATGAGGCAGAGGCAGCAGCGTAGGTTGCGCTGGCTTGGAGTAAGGTCAGCTCTGCCTGGGGAACTGACCTCCACAGGCTTCCTACGTCGAATTCAAGGTGGGAGGCAGGGGGCTTATTCTTAGAGCTACTAAAAATAAAACAGGTGGAGAGAAACTTGCAGCTGGAGAACCTTATGTCCTGAAGACTTATTTGCATATGGTGAACTGCCTTTGGTGGATTTTCACATCAGCATTTTAGACTAGTAAAAGTTTCTTGAATAATAATGATACTAGCTCACTTTTTTGGTGAGGTAGATTAGCCCTGAGCTAACATCTGTTGCTAATATTTTTTGCTTGAGGAAGACTGTCTCTGAGCTAACGTCTGAGCCAATCCTCCTCTGTTTTGTATGTGGGATGCCACCACAGCATGGCTTGATGAGTGGTGTGTAGGTTCACACCCAGGATCCAAACCCATGAATCCCGGGCCATGGAAGCGGAGAGTGCAAAGTTAACCACTGTGCCACTGGGCCGGGCCCTAGGTCACATTTAAGCATTTCAGTATGTACCAGGCCCTGTGCTAATAATTGCTTAACCATATGATCTCGTTTATTCCTTACCTGATCCTGGTGACCGGGTTCTCCCCATTTTAGAGGAGAGGAATTTGAGGTCCAGGGAGGAGGAGGTCAAGTCGATCAGGGTCACGCCGCTGGAATGTGGCAGAGGTCAGGCCTGCCTGGCGATGCCCCTGCTGCTGCTGTGACAGTGGTGTCCCAGTTGCCCTGGGCCACGCCTTAGGCTTTGTGCTGGGCGCTCTTTGTGAAGTATCTCATTGGACTTGTCCAAGAACCCTTTGGTGTAATTATTGTTACTGTTGTTTGTGTGCCCACATTATGGATGAGGTCAACAAGGCTTAGAGGGGTCCAAGGTCAGGCAGCTGGGAAGCAGCCCAGGCAGGCGGACTTTTGAGCTGAAACTTTAACCTTATGCTCTGTGGCCTCCTGTGCTCTTTCCATCCCTTCCAGGCTTCTAATCAACACTCTGTCGGGCCAGGAGGCCAGATGAAGCTGGCCCGAGAACGCTCCATCATTTTGATGACCTGGCCCAGTTAGCCCTGAGCCCTGCAGTTCTGCAGCCTCGTTGTCTCCTGGGCCCCAGAGAGAGTGGGCTGAGCCGCTGTGCAGGCAGCCCTGTCCCAGCTGGCTCTTGGGCTGTCCGCCTTGTAGAGGCCGGCAGTTTCCTGGGCCATGTCCAAACGCACGAAGCTGTTTGGTAAGAGAAAATTGGAGGAATTAAGTTAAATGACAGGTTTTGTAAATGATAAAGTGCTCTGTGCTGATGTTGTTATTATTATCTGGTTGACACATAATGTTACACTGTTTTGGTGCCAACTGCTTGCCTGCAGTCCGTTTGTCCAGCTGATATTTGCTAAGCACCTGCTGTGTGCCAGGCCCTGTGCCAGATGCGGGGAACTGACCCATAAACAAAGTAGACAAAGCCCCGCTTCTCTTGGGCCTATATATTGTAGTGGGGGCGTCCAGAAATAAAAATCAGCAAATTAATGGACAATGTGAAAGGTCAGATAGTGGTCAGTGTTGTGAGGGAAAATGAAGCAGACCGAGTGGATGGAGAGTGGCCAGACTGCTCGTGTTGCCGGTTGGCTAGGGAAGCTGGGCCTGTTATGCTCGGGGTTAGAGCCCATGCTGCTTTCTTGCCTCTTTGTTCTTCTTTCTTCTGTAATGTTTCCCTTTGATAGCTTTGCTCTCTGGCTGTGTCCAGGGCTTCTCTTCCTTCCCCTTAAGCTGGACTCCTCCACCAACCAGTCCTTATTGGCCTGAAGATCTTGGCCCTTCCGGGTGATCTCCCTCTGAGTGGGGTGCTGTGGCTGCAGTGGCCCCACGCTGCGTCTGGGCCCGGAAGGCATTTCCACTAGGGGTGGGGGGCGGGGGTGGGAGGAGCAGAGCCCCTCCCGCACGCACACACACACACACCAAGCACTCACTTAACAACCTGTTAGATGAGACCCCTCACCCTCTGCCGCTCTTCAGGGCTCTAGAGGGACTCAGGAGTTCAAGGGAGGTTGGCCTGGATGACCTTTTAAGAAAGAGGTTGCAACTGTCATTCCAGGGGCTGGAGTCAGCCTCCAGATGAATCTCATTTGGCCTTCACAGTGTGGTTTTCTTTTTTTTTTTTTTTTTCTTTTTTTTTAATTGAATGAGTTGCTATATTTAAAAGCCAGGAAATGTGGACTTTCTGGCTTCTTTGAAAAAACCAGAATATCTGGCCATTCTGGGCCCACACCCTTAGATGCAATGAGAAGCTGGAGCTGAGTGGCAGATGCTCTCTGGATGAGCCTGCAGTCTTTAGTCCACCAGGCCTCAGCTACTCCCGCTGCCTCACACCCCGCCGCCTTCACGCTCTCTGTGTCACCAGCCTGCTTGTGAGTTTGCATCCTGTGTTCAGGTCCCAAGGACAGGGACTGCATCCTCCATGTCTTTTTACTTCCACTAGACTGTGTTCACTGCCTTGCACAGACTGTATGTTTAATGTAGGCTGGTTGGTTTGAACATTAATTAGCTGTGTCAACTTGGCAAGTCACTTAAACCTTCTGTCCCTTCATTTCTCCAGCTCCTAATTCTTACCTCCAAACACTCTCCTTTTGTTGTTCTGTTTCTGAACTTAAGCGACTTCAGGCAGAAGAAAAGAGGACACAATGGAAATCAAACCAACCATTCCCAAACTTGGCTGATCATCAGAATGGCTTGGAAAAGTTCTTACAAATACAGATTTCCAGACCCAAGCTCGGGCCCGTGGCATCAGAATCTCTGATCTGTCTGTCTAGTAGGCTCAGAGGTAACTGGGCTGCATTTGGGACCCTGACTGTTTATATGGCTCCTTGGGCTCTTCTGATTGTTGTCAGGGAGCGTTTCCGAGGGCTCACCTTGCGGGATCCGTGTGTGCCTTCCATCCTGGATGGCCTTCCAGCACACATTCCACATGGTGACTGGCCCGTGTCCTCGTCATCTTCAGAGCAGGAGAGGAGACTTAGCTGTTTGTGGATTTCACCTTGCTTATTTCCCAGCCTCCCCAGGAACCCTGCAGAAGGTGTAGAGAGAGGATTTTCACCTTTCGATGAAGTGTGTGGATTTGAACCCGTGGACTGTGGGGTGTCCTTGGAAGGTGTGCTCACTCGCAGCCACAGGTACTCACCCCCAAGTTTCTTCGCCAAAAAGACTAAAATGTTCACTCATGTCTAGCCTGAGCATAAAAAGTTGCCCCAAACCAGCTGACAAGCGGGGTTAATGTTGGCGTAAGCACGCTTATGTTTTTAGTGATTTAAAACATAAAAGCAGCCCACTGACATTTTTTTGCGAGCCTTGCATAATTGGTTTTTAATTTGTGGCTCTTTGGAGTAGCGTTGGCCTTCTTCCCCCTGACTCAGACTCTCTTTCTGTCTCATTTTTGCTTGGCAGAGATATCCAATCTGTCCCTTCTTGGAACAGAATCTCCCAACTCATCTTTGAGATCCTGACTTTCCCCTGTAGTTCCGTCACTTTGTTAGCACATTTTCGAAAGCTGTTAGCTTTTGTCTTTAATAGTTTAATTTGAGGGAAATGAGTGATAGCTAAAAGCAGCTGTGCCTGTATTTAACATTGGCCCCTGTAATGTTGAGTCTCGTTTGATACCACACCCTGAGGCCTCACAAGGGTTCTGAGGTTCTTCTTTAACATCATTGGCTAGTTACATCCACTCTGTCCTACATGGAGTCCCTTGGAGAGGTGGTGGTGGGGACATGGCTGGATCTGTCTGTTCTTAGCGGAAATCAGACACTTCTGAAAAGTTCACAGAGTCCTGTGCTGTCTTCTTAGATTCTCCATCTTAAGATGGAGATGAGTGGGCCAGCCTGATGGTGCAGTGGTTAAGTTCACACTCCGTTTAGGTGGGCCGGGGTTTGCTGATTCGGATCCCGGGCACAGACCTACCCACTGCTTATCAAGCCATGCTGTGGCAGGTGTCCCACGTATAAAGTAGGGAGAGATGGGTCACAGATGTTAGCTCAGGGCCAGTCTTCCTCAGCAAAAGGAGGAGGATTGGTGGCGGATGTTAGCTCAGAGCTAATCTTCCTCAAAAAAAAAAAAGATGGAGATGAGTGTTGCTGTGCTAATTAAATGAACTAATGTAGGTAAAGTGCTTTACTTAGTAAGAGACACAACAAATGTAAGCTACGATGGTGATACTTTACAATGTGTCGATTATGCAGGTTAGTTCTTATGATTGATTAAAAAACTGTCCCTTGGGCTTTTATTTGCTTGAGAGTATTTTTCCCTGGGAGGTAGTGAGTGGCCTGAGTGTTTGAAGGTACTCAGGTGTGGTGTGAACAGCGTACCGTCCTGATCCTAAACAGACAGGCTGCTTCTGCGGCCGGGGAAGTGCTCTTAGCTTGGGTTCAAGCTTCTGGGTTCACATCTGGCTCCATCGCCCACTCCTTATGCGACATTGGCCAAGTCAGCTGGTCTTTTTGAGCATCAGTTTCCTCATCTATCAAAGGAGGAAACTAAACCTCGTACGATTTCATCATGAAGATTAAATGAGGCATTGTGTGTAAAGATGACTTGCGTACAGTGCAATCTGTAAATTGTCTGTGTTAGGCGCTGAGCCCATTTGTAGTGACCCACACTGCAAGTTCGGACAGCGCTGGCCTTTCCAGTGCATTGCACTCATGACCTGGGTTTCAGGGAAGCAAGCAGGCCTTCCTGTTTCTGGTTGTTTATGCAGCGTAGATGTAGCCAGAGTTTAGCTTCCATCACCGACTGTAAATGAGAAGGCTCTTCAACCCTGTTTTCCCCTAAGTTGCCTAACGTGACCCCTTATCTTGTTTCCTGTGGTGTGAAGGTCATTGTTGGATTCCCAGGAACCATCAGTTTTTTAGCAGCCCTATGAAGTGGCCTCTTCTATCAGTACCAGTCGTCTTATTTTGGTGTCCCCAGATTTACTGGCAACATGGACTCAGAGTTGGGAAACTGAGCCCTCTCACAGGTGAGGCCCCTCTGGCTGAACAACTCTGTGCCCAGCCAAGTCTGTCTCCTCTCTACTGCACCCAAAAGACGCCAGACAACTTGGCCTGAGGTTGGAGCTCAGAGACGTAGAAGGACATTCGAGCAGATTCGGGCAGGCTGTGGAGGTGCTGGGAGTGAAGTCCTGGGTCCCCTCTGGGTTTACTGCCCCCTCGAGGCTGTGCACCTCCTGCCCTATGCTGGGGCTCACTGACTGTGAATCTGCTCTTCGGCTGCAGGGTCCCCCTTTACTAAGCATAGTGCGTGTGCATGTTCTGAGTGACAAACTCCTCCATGATTTGCCTCCCTAGCCCTTCTCCCTCCAACCACCACCAATAAGAAACCGTGGCTGTTTGGAAGCCACATTGCAGAGCAGGACTGCTGTGCTCCAACGGATCAGCTCTGAAGAGGTTACTAGACGTTTGAGCTTCGATTTCCTCCCTTGTGAAAAGAAGGGGATAGACCTTATCTTACAACATATACAAAAATTAACTAAAATGGATCAAAGACCTAATGTAAGAGCTAAAACTACAAAACTCTTAGAAGAAAACAGCTATAAATCTTTGTGACCTTGGATTAGATATGACACCAAAAACACAAGCAATAAAAAAAAAATAGATAAGGGGCTGGCCCCGTGGCCGAGTGGTTAAGTTCGTGTGCTCCGCTGCAGGCAGCCCAGTGTTTCATTGGTTCGAATCCTGGGCGTGGACATGGCACTGCTCATCAAACCACGCTGAGGCAGCATCCCACATACCACAACTAGAAGGACCCACAACGAAGAAGATACAACTATGTACCGGGGGGCTTTGGGGAGAAAAAGGAAAAAATAAAATCTTTAAAAAAAAATAGATAAATTGGACATCATCAAAATTAAAAACTTTGTGCTTCCAGGGACACAAAGTAAAAAAAATCCACAGAATGAGAGAAAATTTTTGCAAATTATAGATCTCTTAAGAGATTTGTATCTAGAATATATAAAGCACTATTACCACTCAATAATAAAAAGACAAATGGTCCAATTACAAATGGGCAAAGCATCTCAACGCATGTTTCTGCAAAGAAGGTATATGAATGGCTGATGAGCTCATGAAAAGATGCTCAGCATCATTAACCATCAAAGGAATGCAAATCAAAACCACAGTGAGATACCACTTCAAACCCACTGGGATAACTATCATAAAAAAGGCAAACGATAACAAGTGTTAGTGAGGATGTGGAGACGTAATTCTTGTAAACTGCTTGTAAATGTAAAATGGTTCGGACACTGTGGAAACAGTCTAGCAGCTCCTCAAAAGGTTAAAGATAGAGTTACCATATGACCCAGCAATCCCACTCCTAGGTATGTACCCGACAGAAAGGAGAACATATCCACACAAGAACTTGTCCGTGAATGTTCATAGCAGTATTGTTTATAATATCTCAAAAGTGGAAAGTACCTATGTCCATTAGTGGATGAATGGAGAAATAAAATAAAATGTTTCCATACAATGGCATATTATTTGGCCATAAAAGGGAATGAAGTATTGATACTTGCTACTGCACGGTGAACCTTGAAAACATTATGTTAAGTGAAAGAAGCCAGTCACAAAGGACCACATATTGCATGATCCCATTGGTATAATCTGTCCAGAACAGGCACAGCCACAGAAACGGAAAGGAGAACCAGTTCCCTGGTGCCTAGGGCTGGGGGAGATGGGAGAAGCGGGGGGCGATGGCTGAGGGATATGAGATTTCTTTTAGGGGTGATGAAAATGCTCTAAAATTGATTGTGCTGATAGTTGCACAACTTCATGAATATACTAAAAAGCTGTTGAATTGTACACTTTAAGTGGGTAAATTCTATGGTATGTGTGAATTATATCTCGATAAAGCTGTTTTAAAAATGGGGAAGAATAATACCTACCTCACAGAGGCACGGGGAGGATTAAAAGGGATAATGTATATAAATCACCCAGCATGCATCAGTGCTCCACAATTAGCAGGTATGGTTATCAAAACTCCATTTTAGACTAGCGGCAGTAGAAAAGCCTGGATCTGGTTAGGGGCATTTTCTCCTCTTTCCTTTTTAATGCTAGTGGCCTTCCAGAAGCAATGAGAGCAATCTGGCAGGATTTTGTATGGACCTTGGGAGGAAATATGGAGTAATCCTGGCTATTTATTAGAATCCCCTGGAGAGTGTTTGAAAGAATACTGACATGCAGCCCAGAGATTCTGATTCAGTTGGTTTGGGTGGGGCCGGCAGGTGGTTCTAGCCTGTAGCCATTGGCTAAAACCCATGGTACAGTACAAACCGGCCCAGGTCTTTGAAGGAGTGAGGACATCTGGATTCGGGACAGAAGGCTCACGTGAGCAATGCACTTTATGGTTTGCAAACTGCTTTTGTAGACATTCTTTCCTTTGATCTGTTCGACAACCCTGCATGGTAGGTGTTCTCAGTACCATTAGTCGTTAGGAAACAGGCTCAAAGAGATGAAGTCACTTGACAGGGTCTCGTTTTTAAAGCATAATTTTATCTATTCTGTTTTTAAAAAAAAGCAAGATGCACACACATGCTCATACCTGTTAGTTATCAAACCTGACACCTTGGCGAGCGCTGCCAAGGTGAAGTCTGGTGCCAGGTTAATCTATTTTGCATAGACTTCAGAACAAAGCTCTGCCTGCCACTTCTCTTTAACTGGTGAGCATCCTGAGGGTGCAAGGCAAGCTGATAAAACATTATTTACATCTATGTGTGTGTATGTATATACACACACATGCACATACACACCATTTGTAGCTACTGATCTATGTGTGCAAGAAAAACATAAACAGGAATAATTTGGATCCCAAGGCTGCGGAAACCTGCAACCACCCCCATAACCTCTGAGTTAAAGGTTTTGCATCAACCACAACACATCTTATTGTTCTCACTGAGTGACTATAAGAAGTATATGATACAATCGTGAGCCCCTTAATAAAATACCACCTTTGTCCATTTAGTATATTGTGGTTTCATTTGAACAAGAGACTTCTGCTGCTGAAACCAATCTGAAATCTGCTGATTTACCTTGGTGCTACTCAGGTGGGGTCCACAGACCAGCAGCACCAACATCCGAGAGCATCTTGGAAATGCAGATGCTTGGGTCTCACCCTAACCCTGTAGACTAGACTCTGTAGAGGGTGGAGCCCGAAAATCTGTGATGTGATAAGCCCCCCAGGGGATCCTGATGCTCTCTGTGTGTTTAGATGACCTGAACGTCCCTTCCACCTCTGACTGGCAATGGTTTCTCTCTGAGAACGGCTACAAGGGTCTAAAACCACTTTTTTCTCCAAACCTATCTCAGGCTCCTGAAGCTACGCCACACGCCATCAGATGTTCATTCATGTGTGTGGTACCTGAATCTGTGTAAGGCAGGGTTGCTCTCTGAGTCAGCAAACACCTTAGCATCTCCAAACCAGTCATTTTTAGGTTTTATGATCCGTCCTGCTGCCAGCCTTCACCCCTTAAGAGACTTCCCAATTGATTAAGCTACTGAGCTTGTCAGTATGCTGGCTCCTTAAAGTTTCAGAAGGGAGATCAGAAAAACTGTTCTGAAGCCAAAGGAGCGCTTGTTTGCTGTATCTGGCCTGGAATTCTTAGCAGCTCTGGTCTGGGTCCTGGGATGGAGGGAGCTCACCCCGTCTGCCTGGGTGCTGCAAAACCCCTCCTTACTCCCCCTCTGAACTCTAATTGCATCCATTTCCTTCCTTATATCACTCACGGTGAAACGCTTCCATCCTCTGGGCCAGGTGTCCCTGGTTGTGAGTTCTTTTGGCCACGTCACCTGGGTGGGATTTTTCTTCGCTGGCATTCAGTCCCCTGGAAGGAAAAGTCGCCATTCTGCTCTGCGATTTGTCTGTTATCTGTGCCTTGTGCCTGAAAGAAATTGGCTGAAATCCATGTTTCAGCTGCACACCCTGCATACAGATGGAACAGAACTGCGTTGGTGGAGAATAATTAAGCCAGGGACCTTGTTTTTCACCTTCATGATGAAAGACAATGAGTTCCAAGGCTTTAATAGGATGATGGCACTTGAAATCTTCTGCTTTGGCCGCCTTGGGACTTTCACAACAGCCCTGTTCATAAATACTCCTTGCAACAACTACATTTTCATTTCATTGTAGGTAGCCATTTTGCAGGAGCTCCGTCTCTGTTTGGTTTTTTGCCCCAGTGTAATCAGGGTACAATACACTGCTTGCTGTTGTTAAAGTCTGTTTCAACCTTAGCATTAACTCTTTGTGAAAAGAAGAAAATGGATCTTTCCCTGACAGATATATTCTGCTTCTTCCCAGTCTTTTGTGGGTGGGGAGAGTCTCATGGGGGGCCACTATTTCTCTCCTTTTTTTTTTGAGGACAGTTAGCCCTGAGCTAACATCTGCTGCCAATCCTCCTCTTTTTGCTGAGGAAGACTGGCCCTGAGCTAATATCAGTGCCCATCTTCCTCTACTTTATATGTGAGACACCTGCCACAGCATGGCTTGCCAAGCGATGCCATGTCTGCACCTGGGATCCGAACCAGCCAACCCCCGGCCACCAAAGCAGAATGTGTGCACTTAACTGCTGTGCCATCCGGCCGGCCCTGTTTCTCTCCTTTTCTCATCTTTTGAAGTAGTCATCATATGGGCAAGAATATGGTTTGATTGCCTAGTATGAAACCAAACCTCATTAAACCATAAATATGAAACGGGCCTGGAATAGACATATTTCAACAAAAGCCATCATTCTTCAAATAGCTCTTCTCCAGCAAAAGGATTTCCCAGCAATCACCGTCCGTTTTCCTCTTCAATGTTAGGTTTTCTGCTCGCGCCAAGGTGATTTTTCTTGTCTCCTGACCTCTATCTCACTTTTGTAGTAACAGTGCTTGCTGTTTCCTTAGCAGGACCGTCCGCAGATGGGTGTCACCCTGCCCAGCCAGCTTTTTCAGGCTTTGTTCCAAATACAATGCTGTCTTTTCTTAGCAGTGGAAATGGGCTGTTCTCCCCGGCTTTCTGAGAGAAGAGCCCTTCCCTGCTCTGTTCCTATAATCCAGCCCCATGCCTCAGTGGCCTATTGTCTTATGCGGTCTCTTACCCCAGGAGGTTTTTCCTGAGGACGGGGGTTTGGGAGGGCCGGGATCAGGGAAATGCTTTGTCTTGCTGAGATGTGAGGCGACAGAGAAGTCGGTTCTGGTGGATCTGCCTGTGGGCCCTGATGCCAATGATGAGAGCAGTGTCAGGCCTTCCCTGGTTCTTTCCAGAAAGCAGTGGTGTTCTGGTCAGCCCTGCCACCGTCTGACCCAGCGCCCTGGGCAGACTTCCTCTCCTTCCCTGAGCTGGAGTTTCCTGGCCTGCAAATGCAGTGGGGGTCTAGGATCTCTAGGTCTTCTCGGTTCCAGAACCTCAGGACGGAGCTTAGTTTGCAGCCCCACTGCTCCCCGCCATTTCCAGCGTATGCCAAGTGCGCTGAGCATCGCTTACCTGCCTGCACCCTCAGCCAGGAGAGCTGACTGCATCATCCTGGCAGGGGGAGCCGTGGCTTCTGCCAGCTCTTGTTCAGAGCCTTCACCTGATGGGTGGCTGGGCCGGTTTGGTGCTTTGAGCGAGGACGGCGTCGAGTGTGCGGGTCTGTGTGAGGTGAATGTTTGATCATAGCCTGGCGTGGCGGGTGGTTGGGGTGAAGTGGAAGGGGACCGGGACTGGGAGCCGGGAGTCCTGGGTTCTTATTCAGATTGCCAGCTCTGTGGATCAGGCCTTCCTTTAGCAAACATCTATTGAGTGCTCCTGATGGCTGCAAACCCTACAAGGTGCTGGGCACACAAAAGTCAACAAGACACGGACTTTGCCCCTGTGGAACTCCCAGTTTCATGGAGGCACAAACCGAGGAGAGAATACAGCACAATAGGGGCCAGGATACGCTCAAAGTCCTATGGGAGCCCAGAGCAGAGGGTACCTCCCCAGCCTGGAGGGGATGAGAATCAGGGAGGACTTCCTGTAGGAAGTGAGGCTTGAGCTGAATGTACAGAATGAGAGTAAGCCAAGGCGACAGCAGGAGCAAAGGCATGAGCCAGGGAAGCGTGGGGTATATAGAGGCTCAGTGTTGCAGGAACATGGAGAGGAGGGGAGGGAGAGACGGGAAGTGAGACCAGAGGAGTGGGGCCAAGTCGCAGGAAACCTTGCTTGACACATTAAGGGGCTTGGGCTTTATCCTGAAGGTAAGGAGGAGCCTCCTAAGGCCAGTAACTGTCATGTTTGCATTTTAGAAAGCTCTCTCCGACGGTTGGGATGGAGGATGGTCGTGCAGGGTTAGGAGGCCTCCTAGGAGGCGGTGCAGGAAAAGGGGCTGGCAAGTGGCAGGGGGATGGCGAGTGGAGCGCAAATCTCGGCAGGATTTAGGATGTCGAATGGGATGGTCTGGATGGTCAATATTGGAGCCAAGGAGAGCGACAGGTGGGGTAGGGCCTGAGTTTCTAACTCTAGTGAGTGGGCGGGCACACGGGGAATAGAGATGAAGAAATTGATTGAGGATGAAGACTCTGAGGGGCTGGACATCCAGCTTGAATGTCCAGCTGGCAGTTGGGTGTTTTGGTCTGAAAATGAAGATTTGGCTGGCACTAGAGTATAGGTGGTGGTTGAAACCACATGAGTAGGTGAAACCGATGATCCGCACATAGTGTGTATGGAGCAAGAGAAGCAGCAGGCCAAGGGTAGGGGCCCGGGAGACATCGGCCTGAAAAGGACAGGCAGGGAGCCCTGGACAAGAGGCAGAGGAGCAGAGGTCAGGGAAGTAGGAGGACAGACAAGGGCAGGGTGGTGCATCCAGGGCAGAGAGAAGCCCAAAGAGAGGGAGCCGTGCAGCCAGGTGGAGCCGGAAGGCCCCTGGGGGGGCCAGCCCAAGAGTGTCCTTTGGACTCGCTTGTGAGGACCCAGCCCCTCCCCTCAAGTGTGAGCCTGGCCGCAATCTGCTTCCTTCCTGGGCCTATTCCTCATCTGTAAAATCTAGGGATTGGCCTGGGCGCTTGTCAAGAGCCCCTCGCGTCTTGTGAGTGAGTCTGTGAAGTGATGATTTCTGAAACTTCTTAAAAGCCAGGAGATGTCCTTCCCACAACCCCTCCTTCTCCCCTAAGTCAGGCCAACACTGCCCCTGAAGGTTGGGGGACTGAAAACCTGGGCAACTCAGAGCTAGACGGGACTGTGGGGACATCTCAGTCCAGCCCACGTTTGGAATAGACTCGAATCCCTGTCTTTTCCCAACTTGGTGACCTTGGGCAGACACTTGACCTTGTTTGTCACCTGTAAAAGGAGGCCCCTGATACCCACCTTGAGGAGGTGTTTGAAGGTTAGAAAGAAGAGTGGGAGCTATTGTGTTCATTAAAGATGAGCCACTGGACGGGAGAGGAGACATGAATGGATTGACCCGAGGTCACAGAGTAGGGCATCGCCGGGAGTGGAACCAGGCGTCTGATGACCAACCCTGCTGGGGTCTGTCGCTTGCCAGAGGTCATAAATTAGCAACCCATGGGCCAGAGCAGCCCACAGATGTGTTTTGTTTGGCTCACACAACGTTCTTTTCAAAATGGAATTTGTTGCCAACATTAAAAATTGGGAGATTTTACTTAAAAACTCTTATTTTCAGCTCGTCTTGAAAAGTTGGAAGGTTTGGCAACACCGAGCCTGCACAGCATTGGGTCTACTTGGGGTGTCACCTCTGGGGGCCACAGCCCCATCCAGCCCTCTTCCCTCACTAACGGTTCCTTGTTGGGCCCCCGGAGGTGACTTGAGTTTGCAACTCCAGCCTTGGACTGACCATTTGTCTTGAATTTTCTCTTACAGCCCTGCCCACTGTTCACTGAAACTGTGCAATACTTCACAGCTGAGGTCCAGACCTTGACCATTTGGAGTGAGAGGGCCTGGCTAGAGAAGATGGGAGAGAGAGGAGGGCAGAGTTTCCAAGAGCGAAGCCCCCAGGGGCAGATGCTAATAGGGGGGTCTGGCCCCTTCGGGGTGCAGGGGGTCAGCAAGGGTGTCGGACGAGGGCCCCTGGGGTTTCCTCATTCCTCCCTGCGGGGGTGGGAGGAGGCAGAGGGCACTGTGGGCTCAGCCAGGCTGGCCAGCTGGCCGAGGTCTTGCCCTTGGACTGCCCTACTTTGTTGATGCTTAGGGGGGCAGGGGAGTGGGGAGGGACCGCAGCCCCTGGCTCAGTGTAGCCGTGTTTATGTGGGGGAATGTCTGGTATGTTTGGTATTTGGGTGTTTACTTCCCAGGGTGCTCGTGGGTCCCTGGTGTTGAAATGTGGCTCCTCCATGCAGGAGGGGAGAGACCCTAGTGGGCCGTCCGGGGCTAGATTCAGAGGCTGCAGGCTGTTACTCCGTGCCTGCTCATTGACAGCTCGCATGCTCCCCCTCTCCCCAGGTCTCCTTTTGTGCCAGATTCTGCCCGTGCTGGAGGCTGGGTGTGCCCCGGGCAGCACTCACCTGGGAAGGCAGGCTGGGAAGCTGGCGTTTACAGAACCCTTCCTGCCTCCCAGCCTCTGGGCTGACTGGTCCTCATTACAACCCTTGCCACAGGGCCCAACGTCTTCCTTGTACAAGTGAGGAATGGAGGCTCAGAGAGGCCGAGTGACTTGCCCAGGAGCACACAGCGGCTCCGTAGCAGAGCTGCTGGGGACCCAGGCCTCTTAGACCCCAAAGCCCACGCTGACAACTCTGATGCCATGAGTCTCACATAGGCCTGCTTCTTTCTGCCTGTGCCACAGTTCTTAGTAGAGACAAGCCTTTCAGACCGTCACTACTCTGGTTTATTTGGGTTTTTTTCCCTTTATTTCTGCCTGTTGACTGCCTTATTGCTCTTTTCTCTGTTGCTTTGTCCATGTGAGAGTTTCTAAATTTTCAGTGCCTCAGGTTAAAAAGTGTCATTGCTGGGGCCGGCTTGGTGGCGCAGCAGTTAAGTGCGCACATTCCCCTTCTCGGTGGCCTGAGGTTCGCAGGTTCGGATCCCGGGTGCGGACATGGCACTGCTTGGCAAAAGCCATGCTGTGGTAGGCATCCCATATATAAAGTAGAGGAAGATGGGCACGGATGTTAGCTCAGGGCTAGTCTTCCTCAGCAAAAAGAGGAGGATTGGCAGCAGTTAGCTCAGGGCTAATCTTCCTCAGAAAAAAAAGAAAGTGTCATTGCTCTGTCTCAGCCTATCTGTTTGTGGGTCCCACAAGATATATTTTTGGAAATGCTCATGAAATGTCAGAATTCAAAATCACATCTGGGCGACTGTTGCCACCGTATGAAAGCCACATGGCCTGCAGAGGGGCCTGAGAAACACGGCCAGGGGTCAGGCTGCGGACCCTTCCTTTAAACCGTGCAGCTTTTGTGTTACACATTGGTGTTAATTATGCAATAAATAGTTTTTATTTAAAAAGACCTTAGTGAGAAAAAACAAAACGGTCGTCGCCCTGAGAGTCAGAAGCTTCTGCTGTGGCTTTACAGCCCCATCACTAGGATGGAGCCAAAAGGGCGGGGCCCTGTCACCACACGTAGGGGTGCACACGGACCACCTGCCCTTCATTGAGCTGGAGGGGCCGAAAGGCCTGGGTTTGAAGCTGCCACTGACCTTCCAGGCAGCCTTTTCATCTTTTGTTTCCTTGCCCGTAAAAGTGGGGAGGACAAGAAGACCGCCTGGATGGTTTACTGAGACCCTTTAACAGCCAGGACTCCTAATCCAGGGGACTTGATACTTACCAAGGTGACCCACTTCTGTTTGCTCCAGGGCCCTGCTGCACCCAGGCTCTGCCACTTTCCCAACTGTTCTAGAAGCATGGCTCCTGGCAGCAGTGATTCTCCCCTGAGTCACTGGGGACCACCTTCTGCTCCTCCATTCTCACCTGACATCACCCAACTTCACAAGGTGGGACCCTGCTGTCCTGGGCATCTTTCAGTGGCAAGAGGCAGACACCTTCCCAAAGTCCCTCCAGGGCAGAGGAGGAATTTTCAGGATAGAGTCAGGGGTGTGCATCATGGACCCCAAGGACAGGAAGCATAGTCAGGCCCCTCCAGGGGTGGAATCTGGAGGACCGAGATTCTACCTCGGTAAGTGCTTTCTGTCTGTCCACTTGCTCTGTCTGTCCATTGGCCTCTGTCCGTGTCTCAATGTGTTTGTCTCTCTCCACCCATCTTTGTCTCTCCGTTTCTCTCTTCCTCTCTGTCTCTGTCTGGAGCTCCCTCTGTCTCTCAGGGCCTGGACAGGGTGAGGCAAGCCAGAGGCCCAGGGCATGGCATTTAAGGTGGCACTCCCTCTCGGGTGCCAGCCCTGCCCCTTCATGAGCCCCAGAGTGAGCGCCTCCTTAAATGTGTGTCCTGGGCACCTCTCTTGCTCCAGGCCCAGCTTTTCTCTCTGTCACCCGCTCCCTCTCTTTGTCTCTCTGACTCCCTCCTGTAGCTGAGTGTGTGTTTCTCTCTAGCCACATGGTCTCTGCTCATCTCTGCACATTGGCCGCCCGATCTTTCTGCTCCTCTGGGCACATGGCTGAAGCCGGTTACTCCCCGAGTCCAGCAGTCCAATTTCAAGTTTCGAGGAGGTGAATACAGCCCAGCTCTGGTCAGCCCTTCACACCAGAGGTTGGGGTCCCCCAGCCCTCAGCAGGGGCTGAAGAATAGGCTCCATGAGGAGGGACTGCGTGCGCAATGTGAGGGGCCTCTGGGCTGTGGCTCCCTGAGTCTATCCCTCCCATGTGAAGTGGCACGGGGGTACCCCTCACTGCCAGAACACAGACAGCTTTGCCCAGGCCTCCCTGGGAATTTGGGAAAAACAGAACCAGAACTAAGTTTAAGAAAAGGCCCCCATCTCATGGTTTTTTAAATATATGAAGCGTCAAGCTGCTTCCTCCTTACGCGTCCTGGTTCTCCCAGCTGTATCTGCAGAAAGGAACCATCATGTCCCGTTCTGGGGTCCGATTTCTGATGCCTGGACTGTGTGTTGGGAAGCACCCTCTGCTGCCGCTCGCCCGCTGGGGGCCAAGTGTTTTAGGGATCTGGGGAGCATCGCGGAGGAGGAGCAACAGCCTTGACCTTGCGGATGAAAGAAGGGTTGGGGAGAGTCTCCAGTCGGTCCCAGTCAGGGGACACAGCCCACGCAGGCACGGGCGGAAACTCCCAGAGTTAGCCCGCGGGGACAGAGAAGGCCGAGGGGCACCAGCCAGCTCCTGTCTGATTTCTGGCAGGACCTCAGCAGCTGCTTTCCGTGTCTCCTCTGGATGGCTCTTAAGTCGCAGTGGGACCATTTGGGGGAAATGTAGCACAGTGTCGATGAGGAAGGCATGGTGATGGGGCTTTGGGGCCATTTCTTGCCTTGTTGGGAGATGTCAGCCCAGGCGGGGCCTGGGTGCAGGAAAGGCCTGGGGACGGGCTTGGAGACTGGTGGTGGCTGCGGGATGGGGGGCGGGGGAAGGCGGGGGTGCTTTAGGTTAAGTGCACAGCCTGGATTCTTTCCGGCCCTGCGCAGGATTCCTGCAGACCTGCCACAGCCGTCGGGGGCCTGCGCCTGAGTCTAAGACTCTGTCTTTGGCCAGTGTGCTTCTGGGGAAGGCAGCACCCAATCCCCAAGCTTTGCTGGCTTCCTGCAGACAGAGAGAAGAGGCCTTTCCTGGCGGAGAAGGCTCCTTGCGAGCACTGGGGAAAAGGTTATGCAGACACAAACGTAGGCGATAAATCACTTTTATGCTGTAATTATAGAATGCCAGCCGGTGGCATCTTTCTCCAGGATCTTTTGTTCCATTCATTCATTTGACTAACATTTGCCAAGCCCCTACTAAGTGCCATGTTCTATGCCAGGTGCTGAGGAATCTCAGGTCCCCTATCCTCCAGACTAGCAGGGAACACAGGTACCTACATAAACAGATAATTACGGTGGGATGTGACAGAGTGTCTTACAGTGGGGTACTCAAAGTGCTGTAGCAGCACAGAAAAAGCACTTAATTCTATCTAGGGAGTCAAAGGAGGCTTCCTGGAGGAGGTGACATTGACTCTTGAAGCTCAAGTAATAGTTTAGCAAGTGGGAAAGGAAGGTCACTTCAGGAAGGCCTGGCTGGCTTGGATTAGGGTGAGGCGTTTGGAGGAGAGGGTGATGGCTGGAGGGGATGGACGTGGCTGGAGAGGGAGGGTGAGCAGCCCGACCCAGTTGATCTCTTACACTTCCAGCTTGAGCCTCTTTGCATCTGCTGCTAGAGCGGCTTCTCGTTGCCCTCTGATTTTATGTAGGATGAGGCCCTGCGCAGGGCTCGGGGTGGGGCGCTGGGTCTTGGCGGACAGAGGTGTGTCTCCCAGGAAACAGCAGCTCTGCCAGAACCCCTGGGGCTGCTCCAGGGGAGGGGCTTGAGGCCCTGCGGGCCCGGCAGTGCCAGGTTGCACACATCACCTTGGCAGTTTGTGGGCAAACCCTCTTGGCCGAGGGGAGATTGCACTGCCAGCCACTTCCTCCAGTTCCTTCCCTCTGCCTGTCGTCACGGTTACCTCGGCCTTGTTGGGGGTGAGGTTGAGGTTGGGGGGAATCAATTTTGTCCAGGTTTCTATTTTCCCAGATGCGGGTCAGCCAGAGGAGCTGTCACTTCTGGTTCTGTTTCAAAGGAGGCCAAGGGGCAGGGAGGTGCTTGGGTGTGGCGGTGTTGACAAGGCACCTCTCCAGCCAGCCTCCCAGGCGGGGTGGGGGTGGGTCAGGGAGAAGCTCAGAGGTGGTGGGGAAGGAGAAAAGGCTGCCCTGCCAGGGCCTGTGCCGATGGCCGTGAGTGCTGGTCTCTGGCCAGGCCCTTGGTCCTGGGCTCCTAGAGCATGCTGGGAGTGCACAGAGAGGCTGTTTATTTTCCTGGCCCAAAGCCCTTTCGGCTGAGACCTTGTTCCAGGCCTCAGGCTGCCAGAATCAACCCCACTGGCTCAAGAAGTGAGAGAGTTGGCAAGCCCAGGGCAATCCGGCGACTTCTCTAGTGGCCTCTGACTCTAGGCTGCCCCAGCCCAACTGGGCTTATGTGTCCTCCAGAGTCTCCTGGTAGGTAATGGACAGGGAGAGGCACCACATCAAAGAGGTCTGGTGGGCTGGGGCTATGTGAGCCAGTGGTCAAGAGCAGCAAGGTTGAAGTCAGAGAAATCTGAGTTGGAATCCTGACTCCACCATTTCCTAGTTGGATAGCCTGGGGCATATTGAACTGTTGGGCTTCAGTCTCACCATCTGTAAAATGGGACAGTCATAGTACCTTCCTCGTCAGACATTGAATGTGAGGGTTACATGACCTGTGTTTAAAGCATTTAGCAAAGTGCACAGCAAACAGCAGCTCTGGTGGTTATTATTATTAATGAAACAATAATAACTGCAACTTTGATTGAAAGTGCAGTGTTGGGGGTGGTGAGTTTCCTCCTTAACCTTTAATGGGCCCTGTTTGATGCATGGTGAATTTCCTAATGTTTCCTGGGGGAGAAGCAAGCCCGGGGTTGCAGGAGGCAACCTCTGCCTGTGTCCTGTGCAGGGCACTTTGGGGAGCCCTGGGGTCCTGGGGGAAGAAGGTGCAGAGGCAGGGAAAGGATTAAAACCAGGTGAGGAGGCTAGTTTAGTTGACAAAGAGAGAGATCTGAACCTTTGGAAGGACCAAGAAGGAGGGCGAAGTTACCTTAGGGAGGTGAAAGGGGTGGGGGCAGAATGTGACATCTGCTCACGCCCAAGGCGTTTTCAGAGGAAGTGCCTGGGAACCACTGGCCTGGAAAATAGTGCCCAGAGGACTTGGGCTGGGCAGGAGAACAGACCGGCACCACCCGCTGGGTGTCGCCTCTGTGTGAGTAGACTCACCAAGCTCTGAGCCTCCTGAACTCTGGCAGAACCCAGGTAGCCCTGCCCCTGGGGACGCTGACTGTTCTCAGGGATGCCCACCTGCTCCGAGAGGGTCCTTGGGCTGCCTGGGACACATTTCCATCTCATCAGCTGAAGGCCAGGCTGCTGGCAGACAGTGACCGCTCGCTCACTGCCAAGAGGTGGCTTAGGAAGGGGGATTGTCCATCTGTCTGTGTGTTGGGAGGGAAACCATACTCCAGGCCTGCCACAATGTCTGATCGGTGGCTCTTTGCCCTCACAGCTAGACGAGGAAGAGGAGCGAAGGAAAAGGCGCCGGGAGAAGAACAAAGTTGCGGCGGCCCGATGCCGGAACAAGAAGAAGGAGCGGACGGAGTTTCTGCAGCGGGTGAGCGGGGCTGCCGGCCAGGGCGGGGGCCTGCCTGTTCTCTGAAGTGGGCTTGTGCGCTGTGGACCAGGAGATGTCGTCAATCCTGCAGAACGGGGTGTACCTGCTGGCATCTGCCCAGGCGGCCTCGACCCCTCTGCTCTTCCCGGCCTCATATCTAACGCCCCTTCCGTGAACTGGGACAGCCCCGGGCAGCCTGCAGCAGCTCCTGCCCACGCAGAGCCCTGGAAGGCCAGAGAAGGTGGGAGGAGCCAAGTTCCCCTCCTCTAATTGAGGCTAGACCCTTGGTGCTGATTGGCCCAGGTGGCTGGGTCTGGTACTACCCATTTTGGTGCCGTGGTGGCTGCCAAAGTTGTCCAGCATGGGTGTTAACGAAGAAGGTGATGACGCCATGCCCACGGGCTTCGGACGCAGCATCCGGGCAGGGAAAAGCTCCTTCCCTTGGCTGCAGCAGGCACTTCCAGCCCTGCCTCCCTGGCTGGCCGCAGCCCCACTGAAGCTGCCCCCAAGCTCTTTGCTGCTGCCCCTGGGACCAGAGGTCAGCTGTGTGTGCAAAGACCAGCGGAGGGTTGCCCTCCCCGGGTCCCGTCTCTTGGGCCTTCCCTGCTCCTCAGAAAGGTAGATGGCAGTGAAGGAACGTGACCAGAAAGCTAACTAGTCCAGGCCAGTGGTCGCCAGCCTCCCCACCCCCAGTCTCTTGTTCATTTCCAAATAATAATAGTAACAATATATAATAATAACATGGGTCAGGCTCTGTTCTACAGGATGCGACAGTTCACAGTAGTTGCTAACATTCGTGAAGTTGGGCGCTGTGCAAAGTGCTGTGTGTACATTATCTCATTGTATTGGCGTATGAGGTGGGTGCCTGTATTATTTTCTGTCTACAGATGGGGAAACTAAGGCACGGTGAGGTTGAGGAACTTGCCCAGGATCCTCAGCACCTAAGTGATAGAACTGAGATTTGAGCCTGAGGCTGACTTCAAAATTTTGCTCTTAACCCTCTGCTCTACTGGCTCTGATTCATTCATTCGTTCATTCATTTGTCCATTCTTTTGCTCATTTGTTGATTTGTTGACAAGTGTGTTTAAACACTAAGTGCCCAGCACTGTGCCAGGTGCACTGGGGGACACCCGGGAAGGAGCAGACGTGGTCCCTGCTAGGGGAGCTGGAGAGACAAGGCAGGGCTGGCCTTGGTTTTGTCTAACACTGGGGAATCTATGGGTCTCTTCTCATGCTGGCAACAAGTGGAGAGCAAATCTAAGGTCCTGGGTGTAGACAGTGTGGGGCCGTGTCTGCACCTCCAGACTGTGGGCGTCTGGGGCAGGGGAGGGTTATTATAGGCTGGACTTAGACTCCTGGAGCTGGGGCCCCCTGGAAAAGATGATGGACCCATGTTGGGCGGGAAGTCTTTAAGAAGTTTCTAAGACGCGGATCTCCCATGGGCCTCTAAGACGGGTGGAGCGTCACATACCTCCTTCCCAGCCCTGGTGCTTGCAGAGCTGGGCAAGGCCCAGCAGGGGACAGAGAAGGCTCACATCAGATCCCTGCCTCCAAGGGCTTGTCAGCCGGTTAGCAGGCAAGATATGCCCAGTGAACGTGCACCGGTGACACACGAGTGCAGTGAACAGTCAGTGCCAAATGAACGGCGCTGGCCGCTCTTCACATAACAGGAACACTTGCACCAACTGTGTGCCAGGCATTTCACCTGTCTCGTTTAATCTTACAACATTCCAGTGAGATAAATATTGATTATCCCCACTTTAGACATTGACTTGTAGCTCAGAGAGGTCAAGTTACTTGCCCAGGGTCACACTACTAGCAAGGGGTGGAGCTGGGATTCATTCATTCATTTGCTGATCCATCCGTCCATCCAATAGTGTTCACTGAGTGCCCTCTGCACAGTGGACAGGCAAGTGATGTCTGCAGAGGGACGGCAGACGAGAAATGAGGAGTAGTAATAGGTGCTGAGCATTATGGTGGGCAAGCCCGGCGAGCTGTGAGAACATATGTGGGAGCCCTATCCTAGTCTAGGCTGAGGAAAGACTCTTATTGAGACATAAAAGAGGATTGGGAGCTAATGAGATAAAGGACAGGGATGGAGCAGTTACCAGGAACAGCACAAGCAAAGGCTAGAGGCAAGAGGTGTTTAAGGATGTGGTTAAGGAATTGAGAAGCATGTCATTGTGGCTGGAGTTTAGGGAACAAGGGGAGAATGGAGAGGCAGGCAGGCCCCAGATCCTTCATATGTCGGGGGATCCTCCATGCTGGTTGTCTGGGGCAACCCCAGTGTATGCCTGCTGTCCTCGCCTAATTACTAATAGCCCCTTCTTTCACTCTCAGGAGTGTCCCCATTAGGATGATGAAGTGCATGGTCACGGGGAGTCGTGGGAAGGTTTCAGGAGGAGAGAGACACCTTAAAAATATCCCTCTGGCTGCGGCGTGGGGCACAGATTGGGGCAGCGGAGAGCAGAGCAGGAAGATCAGTTACGTGGCTGTGGTGTTGTCCGGGTGAGAGAGGAAGGCAGCTGTGAGGACCCAGACAAGTGCATGGTTTCTAGGAGGGAGGTGTGGGCAGGTCTGTCTGGGCCCAGGCCCAATCCTCCCCCTCCCCCCGTGCTCCCCTCATCTCCTCTGGCCTTGGAAGTAGAGGCTGGTGTGAGGTTTAGGGCCCGAATGCCCGCAGACCTGGGGGATTTCCTTGTAACTTGTTTTTTAACAGGTAATATATTTACAAGGCCCAGGGGTACAAAGGGATATATGTGTGTGTGTGTGTGTATGTACACACATGTATATACACACATGCATACACGTATATATGTATAATGTAAAAAGTCACCCTCCCATCCTTGACCCCTGGACACCCAGATCCACCCAGGAGAGTCTCGTAGCCTCTCAGAGTTCTCCTGCCTGGACCAGCCAAGGTCCTGAAGGAGGCAGGAGGCAGGCTTTTGGGTGGGTCACATGGATGCCCTGTAGGCCCCAGGGCCAACCTCAGTACCCCCTCTGTCTGCATCAGGAGCAGCAGCCCCCAGGCTTCTCCCTTCTGTAGGAAGGCCTGACACGGGTTCCCCGGGTACTGGCACAATAGCACCATCTCATGCTGCCGTGGCGCTCTGTGCTCTTCGTAGCCGCTCTTGCCTCGATGGTCACAGTGACTCTGGGAGGAGGTGAGGCAGCCCCATTCCACTGAGATACTCCTGAGACTCCGGAGGGATTAACGTTTGCTCAGGGTCACACAGCGCTGAGTCAGCACTAGAACCCGGGGTCCTCTACTGCCCACCTATTCAGGTGACCCAGCTTCAGGGGGATTGGGGGTCCTGTTCACAGAGGCATAGCTAGCAAGTGGCAGAGTCAGGATTTTAATTCAGACAGGTCTTTGGGCTCAGAAGTCTGTACCAGACTTCTTCCCAATTCTTACAAAGAGTTGGGAGGTCAAATTCTATTTTAGGTGCATTAGGGTAACTTTTTAAAAAATAGAGTCAGAGAATCTTAATGCTTAAAGTCCCCTGGGCCAATCATTATCTTTTCTGAGAGGAAAGTGAGGCCCAGAGAAGGGAAGTGACTTGGCTAAGGTCACACAGCCAGGATGAAAGGCCAGGATGCCCAGCTCCTCACCCTGTGTTTTTTCCACTGCCTTTGCTGACCACAGTGGAGGAGACAGAATCTACACTTGCACTAATTGTATTCTAAAGCAACAAGTGCCTTCATTTTCTCCAGGGCAATAAATACCTACCAGAAGGCAAAACGGTAAACAGGAATGCAAGCCGGGTTATTCACCTCATAATTAGCTTGTGACGATCCTAGCCCACGTTCCTTCACTAATTAGGAAAACAGGCCAGGTAATTGCTGTTATAAAACCACAAACCACTTCTACAATCATGTTAAAAGAGATTCTTCTGAACTCAACTTACACTTACACAATAAATGAATCTGTAGCACCACCCAATAAAACCGAGGGAAATAAAACTAAAATCAGTTCCATTCTGACAGCCAGACAGGCAGAGTTCAGGATGTTCCAGGACATCCGCTAACACTTCAAAACCAACAGACTGCAGTGCCGTTCCTATGACAGGTGGAGCAGGTTGTCCCACGTCTGCGTGGTCTTTTGTGTGACACAGGTGTTCACGTATACGGCTGGTTGACATGCAGTCTTTTTAAGGAGATGGAGCTGCACAGTTACTAAACACTGCGTGTCGGCCACTGCCCCTTGCTTGTCCAGTTTTAACTTCCACTCACCATACTACCCACCTCCTTCCTGGCCACCTGCCCTCCAGAGCATCTCCCCCCCGGCCCTCCCCGCCCCCAGCCTTGGACCCATCCCCCCAGCTCACACGCAGCCCTCTGCCCTGTCTCCCATTCTCAATTCCAGGCTTTGACTGCCAAGTGTTCTCTGCAAGGTCCTCCTCCTCTTGCTGCTTCTCCTCCTTCTCTCTCTCCGTGTTCTCTTGCTCATAGTTTAAAGTACAAATTCCTTAAACCTCCCTAACCCTGCAGTTTACAAAGTGCTTTTCCCACAGGAGTTCATTTAATCCCTGTGATCATCATCTTTTTACGATGAGATAACCGAGGCTCAGAGAAGTTAAGAAACTTGCTCTAGACTCTGATTCCAAACCTGACCAGCACTTCCCAGTCTGGCTCTAAACCCACCTCCCCAGCTTTCTACCGCACTGCGTCCTAAAGCGACTGTGCTCTCAGTGGAGGAGTCTTATCTCCTAAACGCATCTGAAGCTTTCCCCTGTCTGTGTCCTTGTTCACTCGGGGCCCCCCACCCCACCTCTACTCCACCCGCGTCAACCCATGTTTCAAACCCAAGGTCAGACCCAGCCATTTAGCCGTGTCTACACCCTGGAAGGCTGATGGGCACATAGTCAGCTCTGCCCTGCTGTGTGGATCATTCTTCTCCTTAGAGTGGGAGCTGCACAAGAGCCATGCCAGGGGCTCCCGGGCCTCTGGATTCCCCCAGGGCACTCAGTGTATACAGCAGATCCTCAGCAAATGCTCACGAGTGAGTGGATTGAACTGAGATTCGTGAAGGCAGAGGCTCAGAGGATTCAAAGTTGGAGCCGAAACCTTGGCTGGGGAAAACCAGATGGTCAGAGGGTTTGTGAGAAGTCCCCAAGGTCACCAGCTCATCAGACCCAGTGGGCAGGCAGCTAAGATTAGCACCTAACGGCCCCAGACTGACAGGTCACAGACTCGTGGTTTCACGCGGGGTGTCTCCTGGCCCTCAGAGATGGACTTCTCTCGGAATTCTGAGAACAGTGGACCAGGCCAGCCTCCCCGTCGTGCCTCATCCTGTTGAAGCAAAACCCACCGTAGCTGGTTTTTAATATTTTCCTCCTGAGCGTTTTTTTCCTTTGTTGAGGCTGTTCTCCCTCAGCATCTGGTCACGAGGACTGCACATCTCAGCAGTTCTGAGGCCCCCAGGCGCCCGGGCTGCCGCCTCAGCCATGAGCATAAGGAACAGTTCAGTCAGACCAGCCGGTGTGAGGAAGACAGCAGCCCTGGGGTGTGCGCGGGCCCCACCGAGGGCCCTGGAGGCCCCAGAGGAAGCCTGGCCGTCACACACACGGTTGTTCTTTGTCTCACACAGGTTGTTCACCCTCGGCACGGTTGGCATTTTGGACTAGATATTCTGATCATGGGGTCGTCCTGTGCATTGCAGGATGGTTAGGAGCGTCTCTGACCTCTGCTCGATAGATGCCAGGAGCGCCCACCCTCCTCAGTTGTGACAACCAAAAATGTCCCCAGACATTATCAGATGTCTCCTGGGAGGCAAAACCATTCCTAGTTGAGAATCACTGGTCTGAAACTTTGCTGGCCCTTGAGTAAATTCCAGCTCTCAAACTGGTTATAAGTTTTTATTTATTTATTTTTATTTATTTTTTTTTTTAAAGATTTTTATTTTTTTCCTTTTTCTTCCCCAAAGCCCCCCGGTACATAGTTATATATTCTTCGTTGTGGGTCCTTCTAGTTGTGGCATGTGGGATGCTGCCTCAGCGTGGTTTGATGAGCAGTGCCATGTCCACGCCCAGGATTTGAACCAACGAAACACTGGGCCGCCTGCCGTGGAGCGCACGAACTTAACCACTCGGCCACGGGGCCAGAACCCGGTTATAAGTTTTTAGACAGAGTCCAAGAGAAATCATTCAGATGCTTTTCTATGTTACTGGGTTTTTTGTGTGTATGTGTGAGGAACATTGTCGCTGAGCTAACATCTGTGCCAATCTTCCTCTATTTTATGTGGGATGCCACCACAGCATGGCTTGATGAGCGGTGCTGGGTCCATGCCTGGGATCTGAACCTGCAGACCCCAGGCTGCCAAAGTGGAGCATGCAAACTTAACCACTGTGCCACCGGGCTGGCCCTTATTTTGTCATTTTCACCCCCAAGGCTTGAATGGGGTGCCCATCACCCATCCACACTTTGAACATGTGAACACCCCCCAAATCATATCAACATTCTTTCCTTTCCCTGAGCTAGAAGTTCTTCAGAAATCTCACTTGAGGTCTATTTGAGACCTCATTTTGGATCTAGAAGTATGACTATTGGTTGTCTCCCAATGAGCAAAGCTTCTAGATAACAGGGGATAAGGAAAAGGCTGTTTAAATAATTATAGACTAATAACCAGGAAGCACATGTTTTAGGAGGAATTACATGACCACACTGGGCTGGTTGATCCCATAGGTCAAAATATCCTCCACATACATTTATCGTACATCAAAGCACTTTGCCATTGCCCTGCCCTCCGTGTGCCCCGTCTAACCCCTCCAGGGACCCTTCGTGCTCCTGCTTTAGATCCACTTGGCTTCCATTCTTCTGCCCCCCCCCCCTTTGTTTCTTATGCAAAGGCCCTGAGGCAGGAGAGTGTTTGGCATAACTGAGCGACAGCAAGGAAGCCACCATGGCTGGAGTGAGTTGAATGAGGGAAGAGAAGTGGGACAGGAGCTGGGCTGGCCGCAGGCTATAAACTGGATTCATTCCACTGGTGACACAGGCCAGTGTCACAGATGTGATGGGCACTGCCTGACGAAAGTCAGTAACCCCAGGGGCTCCGTAGCAGATTCTGTGCTTCCTCCAATGGGAACCTGGCAGACAGAAAACAGGCAAATGCCAGCCTGGTGTGCCGTGTACTTACCCAGAGGGAGAGCCTCTGCGCAGAGCCGGTCCCCAGTGAAAGCTTTAAGCCGTGTCTCTGTGTTCGCGCGCAGGAATCTGAGCGGCTGGAACTCATGAATGCGGAGCTGAAGACCCAGATCGAGGAGCTGAAGCAGGAGCGGCAGCAGCTTATCCTGATGCTGAACCGGCATCGCCCCACCTGCATCGTCCGCACCGACAGCGTCAAGACCCCCGAGTCGGAAGGCAACCCGCTGCTTGAGCAGCTAGAGAAGAAGTGACCATGGGCTGGGAGGAGGCGGCGGAGGAGGAGGAGATGGGAAGAGGGAGGAGGAGGCGGCGGCTCCCAGAGCGCCCTTCCTTGGTGCGTGAAAAACTTTACAGTGAGGTCAGCACAGCCAGCGTCGGCCACGCTTCTTTGTGGAACTCAGATCAGCCTCACAAGGGGAAGAACCGGCTGACGAAACCCAGAAGGACCAAGCGCTGAGACCAAAGTAAACCCGAGGTTGGGGCTGTCCTGCTGCGGCCCGGCTTGAAGGAGGCAGGACAGAGGCACCGGCCGGAGAGACACCCAACCAGGCAGCCTGGGGCGCTTCTCTGGCCTCTCCGCCAGGGCGCCCACCCGAGGGACCTCCGAGCAGCCAGGAAAACCCATGAGTTGCAAACAAAATTGGGCTGAGGATGGAACTGAGAGGGAAACTGCACCCTGCCTGCCCCCCGCCCCCTGCCCCCATGCGAGGCTGGAGAGGGGCGTGATGCGGGGGCCCTGCTGCACCCACCCACCCACCCACCCACCTCGGTCGGCGCGGCACTGCCGGGAGCAGCAGCCGGGCGCCCTTGCCGGCCCTGCTGGAGTTTGCTGTGGGCACGAGGCGCGGGCGCCCTTCCAAAGCACATACTCACTGAATGTTTACAGACTGGCTGTCCTGGCAGGGCTTTCAACTGCACATGTTTTTTATACTTTCTTTTTTTTTTTTTTAATATTTTTTACCAAAAAAAAAAGATTTTATACAAGCAATATATATGTGGATTTCTATAATCACTCGATGTGATACAGCATAGATATGCTACGGTTTGTTTGTTACGAACAGATATCCAGCAGTTATGGCCGTTGTGTTTAACTCTTAAGTACTGTAGTCTCCGGGTGTGGGGGTGGCCGGGGCGGGGGTGGGGCGCATTTCCATCCTGGTAAACCTTCATAGTACTCAGTCCTGTATCGCTCAGTAAACGTTACTCTTACTTACCCAGCTGCCTCTTGTGGTGTCTGCCTAGGGAATGGGGTGCGAGGCCTGTGCAGGGGGCCTCCTGGTGTGCCCTGTCGGAGAATGGTTGGAGCATCTGCTGTGGGCCCTTGGTTTTCACAACAGCCTGCTCAGGTAAGGATTTATATGCCCATTTGATGGATGAGGAAGTCGAGGCTCAGAGAAGTTAAAGAAATCTGCGGTACTTCTTTCATTTATTCACTCCACAAATGTTTCCTGAGTGCTTGCCATGGGTGTACCGGGCTCTTCACAAGGTGCTGAGTCGTCACTGGGGAATAAAACAAACCCAGGCCCTGCGCCCAGGGAGCCTACAGTCATGAGCCAGGTCCTGTGCTTGCTCCATACACAGTCTCGGTGCATCTTCACAGCAGCCTTGCCAGAGAGCAGCCATTGTCCCCAGTTCACAGATGAGGAATTAGAGGCCCAGGGAGATTCCACTTGGTAGCCACCGTTCATCGAGGACTCACTGTGTGACAAGTGTATGTAGTCTCATTCCTCTCCTGCAACAGTAAGAAATAGGCATCATCACCCCCCATTTTACAAACAACTTAACCAAGGCTCAGAGAAGATAAGTGACTTACCCAAGCTCACCCAGCTGGCGAGGGGCAGAGCTGATGTTTGACCTCTGCCTCCAAAGGCCCATGACTCCATCTGTCACTAGCTGACTGTGTGATCGTCCCCATGGTTGAATGTCTCCCCTGATGAGCACAGGAGGCCTATGAGGCCGCCGTGACAGATTTATCCAGGAGGGCTGGATAGAGTGCTGTGCTGTGATCACAGCGTGGACCAGTGGTCCGGGCAGATGTGTGGGTGCTCCAGGACGGAGGGCTTGGATGACAGGCACGCCCTCACCTCCGGAGCTGAGCACCTGACCTGAAGAGCAAGAACAGCTCAGTGTGATGCACACGACAGTCTACCAGGCACTTTCCTGCATGTTCTCTCATTTGGTATTACAGCCGGAGGAGGTAGGTGCCATAGGTGTTTTTAGCTTTGTTGTCCAGTTGTGCAAACCGAGGTTTACAAACATTAAAGTTCGCTCAGCTAGAAAGAGGCAGAACTAGGAGCTGAAGCCTCCTGCCCCATCTTCTAACTGTGTGTGCTCGCTGCTCCATCACTGGGCCGACGTAACTAGTTGTTAATGAGTCTTCATGTCAAGGATAGCAGTGACCTTCGGTTGCTTCCCAAATCCAGAACGAGGCCTTCTGGGATGGACAGGAACCGAGACTAGGTCATTAATATACCTTTGGTTCCTTCCTTCCTTGTCTCAGGTCCTCTCCACCCAACACGCCTGGTGTGGACCCCCCTGAGCCCTGACTTGGAAGCCGGGGTTGGTCAGCCCACCGTCAGCTGTGGCAGCGCATGGTAAACCCTCAGCTATAATCCTTTGATGTGTTTCCAGCCATGAGAAAAACGAAGACGTGGACTTACAAGGGCCCCTCAAGGGACCTGGCAGACATTCCTGCAGGACGGCTGCCTGCCACTGGCCGTGGTTCCTCTGGTCCTGTGCTTGGGGCCACAGCCGGTACCTCCAGAACAGAGCCCTCCTTAGCCTCTGCGGATGGGCTGTCTCCCAGAGTCAGTGATTGTGCTCTGCTGAGGCCTGTCCTTGGCGTTTCTTCCTCCCCAGGACCACCGCTGCCTCCTGTGGGCAGCCAGAACTCATGGTCGCTGTCTTCCTCCTAAGAGCCAACGTTCACGTGTTTTCTGTGTGCCTGACATGTCAGAAGTGTTACTGCGGCCAGTCCATGTGAACCTGCCGGGAGGTAGCTGCCATCATCCACATGTTACAGACGAGACAACTGAGGCACAGAGAAGAATAACTTGCCCAAGGTCACAGTCCTGTTGGGTGGCAGAGCCAGGATATTCTTGCAGTGTGACTCCAGGCGTATAAAACCAGGCTGGGCCTCCCCTGGGGGCAGGTGCTCCATGTTTGCAGTGTGACCTCCGTTGCCAGGACAACTTGTGCAGGTGGCTGGGAGAGATGGTACGTACTGAGAATTCCCAGCTCGCAGACCCCCATCTCCAAGTGTATGCACAGAAGACGTACTTTATTTATTTATTTTGAGGAAGATTAGCCCTGAGCTAACTGCTGCCAATCCTCCTCTTTTTGCTGAACAAGACTGGCCCTGAGCTAACATCCGTGCCCATCTTCTTCTACTTTATACGTGGGACGCCTACCACAGCAAGGCTTTTGCCAAGCAGTGCCATGTCCACACCCTGGATCTGAACCGGCAAACCCCGGGCTGCCGAAGCGGAATGTGTGCACTTAACCACTGCGCCACCGGGCTGGCCCCAGAAGACATACTTTAAAGACAAACAGATTCAAAAGCCAACCCTCCACTGACTAGCCGTGAGCCTCACTTTCCTTGTCTGTAAAGTGGGAACACTAATAAGCTGTCTTTCTTATGGGGTTGTTATCAGGGTCAAATCAGGAATGCATGTAAAAGTGTTCTGTGAAATAAAAAGCTCCATAAAATTATCTTGCCCTCTGTTCGCGTGGCTAGTTGTTATTTCCCACATAGTGCGAATTATTTAAAAAATATCTTTTATTCTCTAAAGGTGGCAGGAGAGTTCGTGTTCTGGCCATGTATCCAGTTCCCAGGGTGAAGAATGCCGGGGATCCAAGACTTCTGGGTTCGTTCAGCTCCTGAATGGCCACAGACAGCTGTGTTGGGCTCATCATCCCCTCCCTGGGCCTGCCTATTCTCTCCTGCCAGGTGCTCATGATAAGACCTGTGCCACCTCTGCCCAGGGTTGCTGTGAGAATCAGCTGTGCAGCTCGATAAGGACAAGACCTAATAGCCATCAGATAGGCAGAAACTAGTATGTGTTGGTCAGGATGCAGACTGAAGGGAATTTAAATATGCTGCCAGTTGGAAATTGGTGTGAGTACTATGTAAAGCCATTTAACAACAACTGGTGACACTAAACCTAAACACATCCTTTGACCCAGCAATTTCCCTCCTAGGTATATACCTGGGAGGAACTCTAGCCTAGGGGCCCGAGGAAATGTATAAGAGTGCTCACTGAAACTTTGTAATGAGACATTGGAAACAACCTAAATACCTATGAACAGAAGAACAGATAAACAAATTGTGTTTTCGTAAAATCGAAGATTCTTCAGTGGTTAAAAAGAATGACCCAGAGCTACAAGTATCACTGTGAATAAATCTCAGAAACATAATGTTGAGCTGCAGGATAGGGAGCAAATTGCAGAAGGATATGTGCAGTGTACCATTTATGTAATCTTTCTAAACAAGCGAACTGATATTTTATTGTTTATGGGCACACAGAGATCTGGGTGATAGAGGTAGAAACGCGTGCAGAGGAATGCTCTAAATATCAAAATCAGTAAGAGGGAATGCCCCCGGGGGTGGGAACGAAGGGGACTGGGGAGGCCATCTGCAAGGGTAAGGACACTGGGTTTCAACTATACATGTGACATCTTGTTTATTTTTAAAAATCTGAATCAAATGTAGGATAATATTAGAATTTGTCAGAGGCGGGTGATGTGCACAGACACGTGGGTCACATTCTTCTCCACACTTTGCTGTATGCTTGGTACATTTCATAATAAAAGACAAGCCACAACACAAATAGAAGGTATGTTTCTCCCTTCTGTCCTTAGCAAACTCAGGAAATAAAAACAAAATCTGAGGTTACAATGGAGTTGCGGCATATGCTCTTTGAATTTATGCAAATTTAATGATATGCCTGGAGGGAGTGGGAGACATTCAAAGCCTGTGATCTGTTTGGCTGGTCCTGCAGTCAGTAAGCCCGTGACCCAGGCAAGGATGCCCTGGGCGAGGGCACCTTGGGGAGTGTCCGTCTGCTCACTTCCGTGGCTCCTGCTCCCTGCTCTCTACACAACGGGCAGTTGAAGCCTTGTGCATGTCCAAGGTTAATTTGGACTCTACGTTTTCTCCTTACAGGCCGACTTTTCACCCCAAGCCTTATGTCAAATGCAACTCTGCTGCACCTCTGAGTGGAGCTGTGGGCGACAAGCCAAGCAAAGGGGCAGTGATTAAAAGACAAGAATCCAGTTTTCACAGCTACATTCATTTTCTGTTGCTGCCGGAACAAATTACCACAGATGTAAGGGCTTAAAACAACACAAATGTTATTATCTTAGCGTTCTGGAGTCCAAAACGGGTCTTACCGGGTTAAAATCAAGGTGCCAGCCAGCCTGCGTTCATCTTGCAAGCTCTAGGGGAGAATCTGTCTTCTTCTCTCTTCCAGTTTAAGGAGACTGCCCACAGTCCTCGGCTCATGGCTGCTTCTATCTTCAAAGCTAGCAGTGGCTGGTTGAATCTTTTTACTTCATGTCACTGTGACACTGACTCTTCTGTCTCCCTTTTTCATCTTTTTTTTTTCTTTTTGCTGAGGAAGATTAGCCCTGAACTAACATCTGTGCCAGTCTTCCTCCACTTTACATGTGGGTCACCAGCACAGCATGGCTGACGAGTGGTGTAAGTCCACACCTGGGATCCAAACCCATGAACCCAGGCCACTAAAGTGGAGTGTGCCAAACTTAACCACTACACCACAAGGCCGGCTCCTCCCTCTTCCATCTTTTAAGGACTCTTGTTATTGTATTGTGCCCACCTGGATAATTGAGGATACTCTTATTTTAAGGTCAACTGATTAGCAAACTTAATTCCGTCTGCAACCTTAATTCCCCCTTTCCACGTGACATAACACATTTGCAGGTTCCAGGGCTTAGGACATGGACATCTTTGGGAGGCCATCATTCTGCCTACCACAACAGGAAGTTAAGAGTTGGGGGTTCTTAACTGTAGCCCTCCTCACACTCTGGCAAGATAGGCTGTTTGCCGTGTGAGTGCCATGAGGATGGAGTCCCTCCATGGGGCCTCCCCAGTGCCTGGCACAGTGCTGGGCACATAGCAGATGGTCAACACACACAATACACAAACACACAATACACAGAGACACACACACAAGCTCACAGATACGTGATGCACTGTAGACGCAGACAAACACAGTTGCATAGACAACACACAGACATACACATAGATACACAGAAACACACATTTATTCATGTAAGGTATGAATAAGGTATGATTAAGCATAAAGTCATGAGATCGATGCCAGTCTTACTCCTTTATGTTACATTTCTGTAATTTTGAAATGAGCTAGTTCTCCAAACTGGCAAACCATCTTTCTTTGGTAAGAGCTAAGCTGAATTTTTCCTTTGGCTCTGAAACCGGCTCTGTGAGTGATTCCTAAAGAAATGACTTCTTTTTGTATGTGTGTGTGTGTGTGGAAGATTAGCCCTGAGCTAATATCTGCCAATCCTCCTCTTTTTTTTTTTTTATCTGAGGAAGACTGGCCCTGAGCTAACATCCGTGCCCATCTTCCTCTACTTTATATGTTGGATGCCTACCACAACCTGGCTTCCCACGTGGTGCCATGTCCGCACCTGGGATCCGAACCGGCGAACCCTGGGCTGCTGAAGCAGAACGTGCACACTTAACCGCTGCGCCACCGGGCCGGCCCCTAAAGAAATGACTTCTAATGCTTTGGAACTTTTGCAGCAAAGTTAACATTTAAGCATCAGCTTCTGCCTCTCTGAAGGACAGTAATTACCTGGGTGGACTGTACTGGGCACCCGTTGTGCCCCATTTAAAATCCTGTGACGCCTGTTCTATCACGTGACCAGTTCTGAGCAGGCGTGAGCAACTTCGCACAGGTGCAGATTGATGGAGCCGCCCCACAGGTGCACGCCCTGTGCCTCCCGCTTCCTGTCCTGGGGGCACATCCGTGGCCACCCCCTTGGCACTTACACATGTGCAACCTGGAAAGTGGGGGGAGTCAATGACTGTAGGGTCTCCATTGACTAACTGGGGGGGGAGGGGACAATGGGTAAATGCTCGTTCATCCTCCACGTGGAGAGTTCTGAGATGCATTTCCTAAACTTCCTCCAAAGGTCTTGCAGGATTCAGCAGTGACCTGGAGAGGTGACCTGTAGAGGTGGCCCAGCTCAATAGTGCGTCTTGTATTCTTGCCTCTCCTTCCTTGCTTCCTTCCCCTGCTCTCCGGCATCACTTCCCAAACAAACCACCTGAGCACAAGCATTTGTCTCAGGCGCTGCTTTGGGGGGAACTCAAGCAAAAATAGGTGGTATCAGAAGTAGCCCTGGAAGTCAGCCCCTCTGAGTGGGCTACTTGGCGCTGAGTCACTTGCTGATCAGCTAAGTGGGGTGGGAATAAAGCCGGGCCTACTGTAGCATCACAGTTACTCAGACCGTCTCTGCGTGGACGGAGATGTGATACAGGTGGAAGGAGGAGTGACATCCATGGCACCTGAATGGTATAGGAGTCAGTTATACAGCTTGAGTGGGTTGCCTTTTGTTAACTGTTTTGGAGGCCTTGGGACCAGAAAATGAAAGACTTAGTGCAGCCAAGAATAAACTCAAGATGTGCTGTGAAAACCAGAAGGTGTCTCTGGTGATATTTAAGGAGACACTTGTCTCTTCCAGTCCCAGGGCACACGGCTGAGAACCAGGCCCAGAATCTAATTGTAATGTCCACCCTTGACAAATTTTCTGCATCAAAGCCAGGGCGCTAAAAGGGAAAAATGCAGGACCTTGAGACCTGAAATGGGGGCATTTGAAATGGGGGTGAGACTCTTGAACCCCTAAAATCTCTTGAACCCCCTGGACTGGCAGAAGCAGCCCCTACCCCTTACTAGAGGGGAGCAGATTCCCCTTGCTTAGAGACCTTGCGAAGGTGGCACCTGAAACAGGTACCTGGCGACGTGATATTTATCTGCAAGATGCGGCTCTGCCACACGCATTATCGCCAGGTGAATAAACAGGGACAGGTCTCAGTACAAGCAGGGGAAATGCAGTCCCTGCTCCGGGAGGAAATGGCTTATTTCTTGAAGGAACTGCAGGACCTGGCTGACATGTATTAGCAGGCGCCAGGGGAAGATATATGGGAATGATTGGATGCTGAGGGCATTGGAAAGGGCCCAGAATGTAAGTCTGGAGAGGGGAGAATTTTTTTACATGGGAGCCCTCGCCTGTGACTCAAGGTTCAAAACCATGGCATTGACACCTGGAATGTATCTTAAGATACTGCCGGTATTGCTCCTGGAAGCTTACACATGATATGAACCTATAGTAGATGAGGTGGAGGTGATGAGACTGCTGGGTAGAGAATTAAGAAAGGGGTCAGAAGGTCCAGGGAGGGGGCCATGTTCAAATGGGTTTGCCGTGTGAAACTGGAGGCCCCGTCACCTGACTACGCTCTTCAGGAGGGCCAGCAGGGCGTTCACTAAGGCAACGATGAGGTACTGGAGAGAGGCCACTAGTGTCTTGGAGAAACCCGGATCTGGCCAACTCCCCAGGCCAGGGTTGACAAGAGGAGATGCTGCCGTAGAACTAGGGCTCCTGGTAGCAATGGGGATTATGGAATCCCAGAATGGTAGAGGCCAGGCAAAGGCAATTATCTGGCATCATGGATAGCAAGGCCCTCATCTACCTTCTAGATCTTTCAGTTCACAGGCCCAGAGCCTCCTGATTAAAGGGTAGGCTGGGCCCCCTTGAGGAAAAACCCTGCATTACCATCACACGTATTCAATAAACATTTCCCTGATGCTTCTCTAAAGGATAACTATACAGTGCAGAAAGGGAAATTCTCATATCTTTTGAGGACCATTGAATCCCAATATCCCCATTAAAACTACGGGTATGAGATAACACTCATGCCAGGGCATCCGAAATGCTATCATGCTCCTCTGGCTGGAGATGGGTTTACGGAGGCCAGGAGATGGAAGGTGTTCTGGCCCCAGGCTGCCTCTCAGTGGGTGTAGTGGGCCCATAGACCCTCCCTGTAGCTCTTTCCCCAGCCCCTGGCTGATACGAAGGTTTTGATAGGAAGAGCTGAGTAGAAGTGCTTGAAACTACCCCAGACCCACCCAAGTTAGTAAATCGGAAATGATTTACTCCTACAGCCTAGGAGCGATTGCACAGAACAGTGCCACCATCAAAGACTTAAGGATGCAAGGTGGTGGTGGCGGCCCCTGTCATAGCCCTGCTGAATTCACTCATTTGGTCCCTGTGAAAATCAGATGGATCGTGGTGGGTGACGGTTGACTACCATCAACTTTACCAAGTGGTATTCCCTACCGCTGCCGTGGTGGGTGAGTTATGATGACCCGAGCAGACAATACAGCCTCTGGCATTTGGTAAGCAGCTATTAAATGGTAAATACATTCTTCTCATTCTCATCGGTAAGGAGAATCAAAAACAGCTGGCTTTTACCTGAAAAGGGCAGAAGTGCCCTTTCACTGTCTATGGCTACACTGAGTCTCCTGCTCCCCATCAGAATGTAATCCTCAAGAGCTTTGATCCTGCCATTCCACAGAATCCAACTGCTCCCATTATATTGATGGCATGATGCTAATAAGACCTGCAGAGCAGGAAGTGGCAGTAGTCTAGATGCCCTAGTAAGGCGCACAAGCACCAGAGGATAGGAAAGAAACCCCAGGAGGGTTCAGGAGCCTGCTGTGTGGATGGAGTTTTTAGTGGTCCTGTGGTCTGGCGCATTCTGAAGCATCTCCTTCAACATAAAGCATGTAGGGTGCAAATTGCACCTTGCCCCCCACCATTGAGGAAAAGGCACAGGGCCTAGTGGGCCTCTTTGGAGTGTAGAGGCAACATAGATATCTGATAAACAAATGGCAAGCAATAGGATATATTGGAGTAGATGTGGAAGCCATTTGCTATAAAACTAATTCGGCCTGACTTTGTTTTTCCAAAAGGCCCTAACGTGGCCATTGAGCATGGATTGTAGATCTGCTTTAAGCATTTGCTATGTCCCAAAGACAAGAACAAATGGCCTTCAGATACAAGTGCAACGTCCCCCACGTTGGCATTTCCTTAAGGATAAGCATTTCTCCCTAGGCTAGGGATAGATTGCTGCCTCCACCCTGTTGTGTCCATTGAGACAGCAGACCTGCTACCTGCTGTGTGAGTAGCTGTGCTGTGCCAGCTAGGCAGTCTTGTGACTGTTGTAAAAGGGATGTTCTTATCATATGGGATGTGTGCTTTTTGTTCCAAGACTCCGTACACTCCACTTCTTTGATGCCCTTCCTTCCCTGGGGAAGGAAGGCCCCGGGCTAGGCTAATCCTCAGATCTGGCTCACAATAAACTCACCCCAATTTTGATATATAGATTGCTTATGGATTATTTTTATTGATATACCTCACTTAGAAATAATGCTGTAACCCATTTCTCAGTGACTTGGCAAGCTGCCAGTCTTGAGTGGGGCCTAGGACGAACAAGGGCTCTGGAGCAGGTCCAGGCTGTCACACAATTTACTCTGCCACTGGTACCATATCATCTTATGCTCTGCCACCATACACCTGGCAGGCCCAGTGGGGCTGGAGGTATCCGTGGTACATAAGGCGCTGGCTATTTTGAATGCGCAACTCATGACAAATTAAAATACAACTTTATATGTTATCTCCCACGGTCCCTTTGAAATTTATCCAATGAGGACCATCTTTACTTATCGGGGATGAAAATTCCAGCAGGCCTGGCACTTTTCTGCTCATTCTCGGATAAGATAGTCCTGTGCAGTTCTAAGTCTCAATTTGTTAATTAGAAGGCCCAGTCTAAGATAAAAATGGAAACCCCAAACTTTCTATGTCCAGATCATCTCCCCTTGCCAGCACAGGCCTGCTCCCAGCTGACAGCCTCCAGCAGGAGAGAGAACTGGGTGTCTCTCCTCCATCTCTCCCCTTGCCTGGCTCTTTTCCCACTCCGTCTATGCTGATTGGCCAGTTTTTGGCCCCTCCCAAGAATGGAGCAGGAGCTGTGATGTGGGGGTAGGAAGGGCCTCATGACCTTGAACTGTTAGGTTCTAAGCTGGCTTTGGGTTTGCTGGTCCTGGCAAATGTTTAAAGCTGAGTCTTTCTTTCATCGGTTCTTTTCTGGGTTCTTCTGAGATTTCTGTCTCCAGGAACCTCACCAGCACTTTCCTCCACCAGCAGATTAACTGCAGGAAGCACTTTCCTCAGGCCCAGGAGACTGGCTCTCACCTCCATCCTCTACCAGGATGCTGATACATCCCGCACCTTCTAGATGGCCTTTTTGGACAAACTCAGGCCAGCCCACACCAGCCCACACCTGGGCCTGGGAAAGTCTTGGTCATCCCTTGTCCAGAGACACTTGGGGCCTATAGACCGGGCCCAGCACAACCGCTTCCTCAAGGGGCCCCATGGCAGCCTCTTCCTCGCTTGGCTTGAGGGAAAGCAGGCAGCAGCCCCTCCCTCCTGCCTCGTGGAGGGCAAGGGCTCAGCACCACCGTTCTCTCCGAAGAGAGGGCTCCACAGATGCTTTTCCAATCTCTCCACGTCTGGAGCCCCTTTTGTATCCTCACACTGGGTAAGGGTCCAGCCATCTCGGAACTGGTCCTTTAAAATTTGTGCAGTCTGCTCTTAGTGATGTGGCTGCACACCTATTGTGCTCTGGTGCCTCCATCCAAACTTTAATTCTAATATCCTGAGACGTTGTTTTCTGAGTTAAAGGGTAGATAATGATTGTACAGCTTCACAGGCTCATATGATCTGGCTGTGGGAAATTGCTACACCGTCGCAGCAGACGCTGTGGCTCCCCGGTAAACTAAAGGACAGATACTAATTTTTATTGCGTGTCTACCTGATGCTAGGCTCTTGTGAGGTGGGTGTTATAATTTAAGTCCCATTTTATTGATGAGGAAACTGAGGCAGTTGGCACCACCGGATTCAATCTAGGCAATGTTTATTGAGCCAGGCTGGAAGACAAATATGGACCTGAGGAAATCCCTGCCTTCAGGGAGGTCACAGTCGGGGAGGCAGATGGGGCGGGTCAAGGGCAGCATGTAGGGAGTTCTTACCTCAGGTGGGGTGACCCCAAGCCTATGGTCTTTCCTTCTGAGGGAAAATAAAACCCCACTTTGGCTGGGCATACGCTGTGGTTGGTGACCATCTCACCATTTTGCTCCCCCAGAGGCAGTTCTCATGTCAATATTTTAATGTTTTGACAGCAGCCCTGGCCCCTCAGATCCCCAGTGGTCAGCCCACAGTGCACTGACCACCTTCCTGTCAGCCACCTCAGAGTGGCCTCTGTCAGGTGACCGAGCAGCTGCCCTGTGGTGGTAGCTGTGTCCTCGAGAGGCTTTTGTAGCTGGTGCCCATCACAGTTCTGCCATCCTTCCTGTGAGAGGAAACCCTGACAAACCAACCCCAGGCCTCGCAGCAGATTCAAGCTCCCGCAGGCCCCAAATCCTTCCCTTCCAGCCCTATTAACTGTGGTATTTATAGCCCAAATGTGAAGGGTATTATTATTCACCTTCTCTGCCTTTCTTTGTTGGAAAGAAAGACTCAGTCCACCCTTCTATTAAGCCAGATTTGCATCACACGGCCGGGGAAGAAAGGGACCAGAGCCTCTGAACTCTGTCTTCTTACGGGGTGGGGTGGGGGTTGTGTTTCTGAACGAGCTCTCTTCCTCTTTGAAGGCTCCGGAGAAACCAGGAGAGACTTCCCTCACATGCGTTCCCTTCAAGTACCTGAACCTTTGCATTTCTAAAGCAGCGCCCCCCCCCCCCCCGCCATCTCTTCCCTCTTTAGCAAGGGACGGGAGGGGTGTCCAAGGTCACCACTGTGCATCGTGAAATAGCTCGAGTGAAACATTCAGCTTCTCAGGGAACTGATTTTCGGGGCCTGTCAGGTACCCCACTCTGCCTCAGGTACGAGGAGGTCCAGGGAGCCCCCAGCAGGTGGCCTCCATCCCTGACAGAGCTCCCCACCGAGGAGAAGGTGACCCTCACAGGTCCCCTGACTTCACAGTTTCTACCCCTCCCACATACTGGACTGCAGTTTGTCAACGAAAATAATCCATAACCAATCTATAAATGAAAATTTGGGTGAGTTTATTCTGAGTTTAAATCTTAGGATTATAACCCGGGAGAGTCTTTCCACAAAGGAACAGAGCACTCCAAAGAAGTGGGGGTATACAGGGTGGTTATATACCCTCAAAGAGGGTGTTTCACATATGATTGAAATGTCCCTCCCACAATAGTCACAAGATCGCCCTGTCAGCACAGTGCTTGATGGACACAGCAGGTAGTGGGTCTGCTATCTTGGTGGGCGTAGCAGGAGGCAAGTCTATTGTCTCCAGCTGGGTGGCCACAGGTGAGCGCAGCAATCAGTTTCTAGCCTAAGGAAAGATACTTAATCCTTAAGGAGGGAAGTTGCACCTTTATCTCAAGGGCCTTTATTCTTGCCATAGGGAATCTCTAAAGCAGATATACAATGCATGCTCAACGGCTACGGTCAGGCCCTTTTGGAAAGACAAGGTCGGGCCAAATTAGGTTTACACCAAATGGCTTCCTCATATATTGCAATATATCCTATTACTTGCCATTTTTATTTGTCAAGTTCTTAGGCTTCGCAAAAAAGGGGTTGTCTTTCATCATAAACTATAGGTAAATAATTAATGGGATTTACTAAATTAGTTAGATAAATATGAAAACTGTTTACAAGTATGACACATGGATGTGGATTTCACTTGGCCGCCAGCTCCTCCTCACCGGGAATTGGTCCTGGTGGTCTAGCCAGGCCTGGGGGCTCCCCCAAGTCATTCCTGCTCACCTTCTTCTTCTTTACTTAAACATTTAATTGAAAAAATGAAAGTGTTAAAAATGAGCTGTAATTAAGAGAATGAAAAGGCACAGACTGGGAGACAGTATTTGCAAAACCCATATCTCAAAATGACTTGTATCCAAAATATACACAGAACTCTTGAAACTCAACGATAAGAAAACAACCCAATTAAAAAATGGGCAAAGGATGTGAACTGACACCTCATCAAAGAAGATCTCCAGATGGCAATAAGCATATGAAAAGATGCTCCACATCAGATGTCATTAGGGAATTACAAATTAAAACCACAATGAGACACCACTACACACCTAGGAGAATGGCCAAAATCCAAAGTACTGGCCACAGCGAATCCTGGCCAGGCTGTGGAGCAACAAGAGCCGTCGGGGGGAACGCACCGTGGTGTAGCCTCTTTGGAAGACAGTGGGGCGGTTTCCTGCAAAGCTAAACATACTGTTACCGTAAATCCAGCAATTTTGCTCCTTAGTATTTGCCCAGATGAGTTGAAAATGTATGTCCACCCAAAAAGCTTATAGCAGCTTCACTCACAATTACCAGAGATTGAAAGCAACCGAGATGTCCTTCAATGGGTGAATGGAAAAACAAACTGTGGTACATCCAGACAATGGGATGTTATTTCACAGTAAAGAGAAATGAGCTGTCCATCCATGTAAAGACATGGAGGAATCTTAAATGCATATGACTCAGTGAAGGAAGCCAGTGTGGAAATGCTACATGGTATACAGTTTCAGTTAATATGACGTTCTGGAAAAGGCACAAGTATAGAGACAGCAAAAAGTTCAGAGGTTGCCAGGGGTTCAGGGAGGAGAGAGGGAGGGAGGAACAGGTGGAGCACAGGAGATTATTTCGGTGGTGAAACTATTCTTTTTTTTTTTTTTCTTGAGGAAGTTTAGTCCTGGGCTAACTACTGCCAATCTTCCTCTTTTTGCTGAGGAAGACTGGCCCTGAGCTAACATCCGTGCCCATCTTCCTCTACTTTATATGTGGGATGCCTGCCACAGCAAGGCTTGCCAAGCGGTGCCATGTCTGCACCCGGGATCCGAACCAGCGAGTCCCAGGCCGCTGTGCCCACTTAATCCCTGCACCACCGGGCTGGCCCCTGTGAAACTATTCTGTATGGTACTGTAATGGGGTATAATGGGGTATATATGACATTATACATTTGCCAAAACCCATAGTGCTGTGCCACAGAGTGAACCCTAACAAAAACTATGGACTTTAATTAATAAGAATGTATCAATATTGGTTCATGGATTGTAATAAATGTACACACTTATACAAGATATTAATAGTCAGGGAAACTGTTGCGGTGGGGGGGAAGGGAGTATACGGACACTCTCTGTACGTGGTGTTCAACTTTTACGTAAACCTAAAACAGCTCTTAAAAAAAATCTATTAGTTTAAAAACAGATCTATAATCTCATCTTTTTTTTATCACACAAAGTAAGAAGTAGACATTTCAGCCCATTTCATTCCCCCACTCTATACATCCCCATCTACACACCCATTGTTTATAATTTGGTGTGCGTGCTTCCTCAGTTTCCCCCTAAGTTTCTATAAATATATGTATATATCTATATTTATATCTATGTATAGCATCACACATTAAAAAAAAGATGAAATGATGTTTTACATTTTAGTCTGCGGCCTGCATATTTCACTTCTGCGATGGACCTCTCTCTGGGCTGTGGGCTGTGTGTGATCTCACCCTGTCTTGGGACCTGTGGCTGCTTCCCATCCCACGGCACTGACAGTGGTCATCAGACAGAGTCTGGTTGCTAAAGAAGATTCACAGAATCCAAATTAACAATGCTTGCAAATCTAAGATTTATTGCAGGAAAAGTATTAAAGTCAGGCAGCAAGGGGTCTAGAGAGACCAGGCTCCAATCGTCCCCCTGAGGCGGGCTCAGTGAGTGGAGGAGTCAAAAGAAAGATTTCTTGGACTCTCAAGGTCTGGCAGTCATGCTCTTTTATTCAGAGAATAGCATGGAGTAGCATGGGGACATGACCCATGGTCAGTAAGAGCTGCAATGGGTTGAGGGCAGGGCTAAATTTATAAGGCATAGATATGTGAGTTATTTCTTTACAAGTCAAAGGAAAGATTATGTAAAAAAAAGTCATTAAAATTGTATCAATGTAGGTGGGGTCTGGTTATTTGTGGTCCTATAACTTTAGATAAGAATCAGAGCGGATCAGGCCAGGATGTCCTATGCTTCCCGGAGGATGATACAGATCGGTATGTAGGGCAGGACGCCTTGGGCTTCTCTCCTTGGGGCATGGGCAGGCTTGATCCTCATCACCCTCTCTGTGAGAGCCATACCAGACACACTTCTCTCTTGGTCACAGATGTGTTACAGAACAGCTCGGAACTAGGAAATCCCAAATGGAGTTTCCACCAGGGCTCCTTATGCCCTGCTGGTCGTGAAGGCATATTTCTTGCTGTGATATCAGCCCCAGCAGCAGAGACCTCCAGGGGTCTCACCAAACTTGGTACAGATCATCAATTTCACTGTTTTCCGTGAACAGTGCTGAACAAAGTAAAAATAAACACGGCTGACAAGCTGGTACAGACCGCCTGAAACTCTTCAGACCCCAGGTTACAAAACAACACCATTCATCAGTACATTAATGCCTTGACCAGGTGTCTGTGCTGTGCATGAAGATCTATTTCAGAAAATCAGCTCATGCCAATTCCAGGCCTGCTGGAATAGACCCTCACAGCACTGCATGGTGCGTACAAGCCATACCCTATTCAACTGTTCCCCTATTGATGGGTATTTAGGTTATTCCTCCCCGCCACTTCTATTATAAACCTGGCCACGGCGAACATCCTCGTACATACACGCCTTTATGTACTCACATGTTTATTTCCATAGCACACGTGCCTCAAATGAGGATGTTGCCAGTTCACTTTCCTTTGCTCTTCCTGACCCGTCTTTCGTGTCTTCTTTTCCCCGTATTTTAGGGGGACGGGGACATATTGTGTGGCATCGCTGTGCTCAGATGCTCCCCGTCCTGTTAGGGTTTTGCTGTCTTCCCTCCATGTCCCCTAAGTGCCTTTCCCTTCAGCTCTCCGCACCTGCTCCGATCGCCCCTGTCCTCTGGCTTTCTGTGTCTGGATTCTCTTACCCTCTTCCATAAGGAATGTACTTACTCCTCTCTGGGGGCAGAGCTCTCTGCACTGATGAAAGACATCATTTGTCTAAGCTAATCCTATTATTTTGAAAGAAGACTGTTACCTGATAGACTATACACCCACAGGCATATCGTACTTTAGGTGCTAATTAGGTGCGGGAACAGGTGAACCCCAAATCTCCATGGCTTCAATCCACATGGTCGCAGAGTGGGGCGCTCTCCCCTATGCCCTCGCTCAGGGAGCCGGCTTCCTTCTATTTTGTGCCTCTCTCCTCCTCTAGGGCTTGAGTTCAGCCAGCAGATGGGGAAAGAGAGAGAGGAACGCACAGGAGTCTCTCCGGCCAAGCCTGAATGTGTAGCAGATGGTGGTGGTTTTAAAATGTATCTACAAATTCTTTGACGTTCCTTCCTTCCAGGGGTGGAGCTTAATTCTCTTCTCCGTGAGTGTGGGCTGGACTTGGTGACTCGCTTCTAACAAATGGAATTCAGAAGGGATGGTCATTTTCAAGATTTGGTCATAGAAAGACTGTAGCTTCCGTCTCGGTGTTGTCACTCTCCTGGATCACACACTCTAGGGATCGCCATGTCTTGAGCGGCTGAGCAGTCGTACGGAGAAGGCCATGAGAGGAACGGAAGCCCCTGCCAACAGCCACATGAATTGTCCTGACTAAGGAATCTCCAGTCTCAATCAGATCTTCAGAGACTGCAGCCCTAGCCAATAGATTGACTACAACCTCATGGGAGACCCTGAGCCAGAACCATCCAGGGAAGCCATTCCCACATTCCTGACTCCCAGAAACTGTGTGAGATAATAATTTTGTTTTGTTTTGTTTTGTTTTTGAGGAAGATTAGCCCTGAGCTAACATCTGCTGCCAATCCTCCTCTTTTTGCTGAGGAAGACTGGCCCTGAGCTAACATCCATGCTCATCTTCCTCTACTTTATGTGTGGAACACCTGCCACAGCATGGCTTGACAAGCAGTGCCATGTCCGCACCTTGGATCCCAACCGGCAACCCCAGGCCGCTGAAGCGGAACGTGCGCATTTAACTGCTGCCCCACTGGGCTGGCCCCCTATTTATTGTTTTAAACTGCTAAGTTTTGGGATAATTTGTTACACAGCATTAGATCATACACGTTTTTCCTGCATTTCATTGGCCAGAATTCAGTCACTTGGTCACACTTGGCTGCAAGAGAAGCTGGGAAATAGCCTAGTTGTGTCCCTAGAAGGAAAGGGAAATGGGCTCAGTGAAGAGCTAACTAGTGTCTGTGACAAATGGAAGCTCTGAGATTCCTCTCCCATTTGGCAGAAAGATCAATTCCATCAATTTCTGAGACATGAAAAGAGCCAAAGGTCTCACTTTTGACCTTTTGTTGTCTGGGTTTTTTGTTTGTTTGTTTGTTTTGGGTTTTTTTGCTGAGGAAGATTGGCCCTGAGCAAACATCCGTCGCCAATCTTCCTCTTTTTTTTTTTTGCTTGAGAAGATTACCCCTGAGCTAACATCTGTGCCAATCTTCCTTCACCTTATATGTGAGATGCCTCTACAGCATGGCTGATGAGTGGAGTAGGTCTGCACCCAGGATCCAAACCCATGAACCCAGGCCGCCAAAGTGGAGTTTGCGGAACTTTAACCACTTGGCCCTGGGGCCGGCTCCACTTGTTGCCTATTTTAGGTGCACTACAACAGGCTTGGCTGTCTAGAAGAAAATAAGGAGTCCTCAACCCAAATTTACATTGTATTTCATATATTTTAATTATAATAATAATTCTAACTGTTTTGTTGATTCTTTTCCTTAAAGCTTCTACTAAATAGTTTACCAAAAAATTGTGTTATATATGATCTCAAAGTTGCAGGGGGAAATACGCATTCATATGCAATGAAAAAAGACTGGAAAGAAATATACCAAAATATTAAACAAGGCTATTCCTGTGCCATGAGATTAGGGATGATTTTCACTTTATTTTATGTGCATGTGTATTTGTAGTTTCCAATTTTTCTAAGATGATGATATGCGTGTTATTTTGTAACCAGAGAAGATAATTATAATAAAAAGACAGTTCAACTGGAGAAACAAAAGCCCAATTCCTCTGTAGCTGTGAGAGCCGCACAAAGTGAGCAGGCAAGGAGGGTGGGTTGAGAAGCACCTCTTATGTCCAGGTGGAGCCTGGACAACACTTGAACTCTGGGGTGCCCCCTGGGGCTAGTTAGTTCCCCTCCCTCAGGGAGAACCCAGCTGACCGGCTTCCCAGGGCGACTGAACCTTTGATCCACTGCAGGGAGAGTCACCATCATGCTTGATGTGGTCAGATCATTCCTCTACCTAAACTTTGGCCCCTTTGTGAATGGAAAACATTTGTCTGCTGGGAAGACTTCTCCCTCATGACGCCCTGCCTCCTCCATTTCACAGCCACCTACTCAGGAGCAAGTCTCCATTTCAGTTTATCAGAATTGCAGTGCCTGGTGGCTTCCTCTGGGCCGTGCACCCCTCAGGTACCTGCTTCTTTCTCCCTCTTGTCAGGTTCTGGGCTGAGCAACACAGCTAGAGGCTGTGGTTAAGGGCACAGGACCCGAGTTCAAACCCTGACACACACACACACACACACACACACACATACATACCCCCCCCATCGCTGCTTCCTACTGTGTGATTTCGATCACTTAACCGCTTAGCCTTAGTTTCTTCATCTGTAAAATGGGACTAAACCCCCTCATAACTGATGTCATGCATTTAAGGCATTTAGAACAACGCATGGCACAGAGTAAGAACACTAAAATTGTCACACGTAGGAATCATGAAATTGGGATTCCTGCTCTCATGAAGCTTACAGCTTATTGGGGAAAGACAGGCATCAAATATATAATTAGAGAAGTAATGAGTGATGAAAAAGGGGAGGGGAGAAGTCGATGACCTAGGAGGTAGGATTTATCAAATGACCCTTTCTTTAGGAAGGGAAACTACTGCTCAGGAAAACTAAGAACTTTTCTCTCATCACACTGTTAGCTAAGGGTCGGAGCTGGAATCCACGCCAGAACTGTCCCACTCCAAGCTCTTGCTCTCGGGCCACGTGGTGACTCTCCTGAGCCCAAGGCACTTTGCCTCTGTGGGCCCCTTCCTCCATTAAAAAAATATTAAAAATGATATTTTTACAGCTCCAGTGATATTAAGACAAATATAACCCAGCCTGGGTTATATTCATTTTTTTCCTTCTGATCTTAGAAGAAATTAAAACTTTTTCATGGATTCCTAAAAGTATCATTGGCCATAGCCACTGTGCACACTGCTTACCTCAGGAAGGTGGATATGATATGATTCTGGACCCCCCAAGGCACCTCCAGTCCAGTGGAAGAGATATAAAAACAAAACAACTAATGTTAGTAACAATAATTCTGGTGGAGATGTATTGAGTGCTTGCGTATCTCATTTAAGTCTCTCAATCACCTAGGAATTAGTAAATAATATTATTGTCTACTTGGCAGGCAAAGAAACTGAGGCCCAGAGAGTTTATATCACCTGCCCACAGGGATGAACGTGGCAGGGACGGGGCAGGATTCAGACCCGGGTCTGCGACCCACATGCCTGGATTCTTCCCTGTCTGTTGCGCTGCCTCCCAACCACAGTGGAGAAGGGAGAATGGAACACTGCTGCAGGAGAAGCAGGAGGAAAATGCTCTGACTTAATGACCCATGCTGCCAGAGCAGGGTGAGTGCACCAGGGTCTGAGCATACTTTGCCTCTGACCGTTGTCTCTCTACTCCGCGCCCAGATGTCCCCAACTCCTTTCCTCCCTCTGCCTTACCTCCCCTTCTGCCCCAGCGTGGCTAGGCTTGAGCGTGACTGAAAGAGATTGAGAAACACCATCTGTGGATGCGACCCCAGTGGATCTGAGAGGGTGGGAACCACACACACTGGAAGTGTTTTGTGGGCATGACTGGGATGGGGAGTCAGGGTGGGGAACCCTCCAGGCTGCATCTGGGAGGCAATAATGGTCACCCACATAGGAAAGAATGATGCCAGTGACGTACATTTCTAGTTTACAAAGCCCTTCCTCAAATGCGTTATAGTTTTTACCATAACCCTTGTAAGATTGGTAAAACAGATAATATATATTATGCCATGATTTACCTCTTACTTAAAATCTTGCCATAGCTCCTGGTGGCCTTGCCTGATGTGGCATTCCAGGCCATCCTCCCAGCTCCCTCCTGCCCTGGATCCCCTCAGCCTCTGCATCAGCCAGAATGAGCAGCGGATACTTCCCCCAAAACCGGTCCAAGATTTTTACTTGGCCCCCGCCTAGAATGCCCAGGGTTATGTGACTTGCCCAAGAACACACAGTTAGGAAGTGATGGAGTTGATTCAAACCCAGATTTGTCTCACTCCAAACCACGTGGCAAAGAGAATTCCCTTAGGGCATCAGTGGTGTCCCGTGTAGTCGTGTGAATTAGGCAAGTGTTGCTTATCAATCCAGGTGGTGGGAGGCCCCCTCCCTTCACCTGCGAACACCTGTGTCTCATTTAAGACTCAATTCAAGCACCACTGCACTTTCAGTGGGTTTTTTAGGTTCGGAGCTCATGTAACAATGATCAATGGGGTTGCAGAATAAGGATGCTGATGTTTTCCTTTGGGAAGAGATGGTCTCCCGTGAAGACCGAGAAATGGCTTGAGGCTTTGCTTCTGGAGAGAACAGGCATGCCCATGGGTGTCTCGAATTCCTGCCATTACGGCGCCTCTGTCTGGGGTAAAGGATGATGTGCTGGTGTGGAACCAGGAAGTGGTAACTCCTTGAACCTCATCACTCCTTCACACCTTCCGTGTGACTCATTTTGATGAAATTCAACGAACTCCGAGCACCTGCTCACGGAGTAGAGTCTTTTTTAGCTAGAAAGCTCCACAGCTCCCCTCCCCCAAGATTCTGGAACCCAGGCCGTGAAGAGGCTCAGCAGAGTGACCAGTGGACCTCAGGGGGCAGTGCCCCTTCCCGGCCACCCCTGACTGTGCCAGTGCCCTCATCCCTTTGCTGGGTGCAGTGGGGACTGGCCTTCCAGGGGCTCACAGGTGAGCAAATGAGAGACAGTTGGGCAAATGAATGCCAGATATTTATATGGCACTCATATTTTTGCTATAGTTGTTGAGTTTTTAAAAGTGGGCCACCAATGTGTACTTGCTAACATGTCAGTTTCATGGAGCCAAAAAATACATAAATGCATATCTATATGTCTTTCTTTATCTAAATCTTCATCTATTTTCACATCTATCCAGAAGGATATGCATTAAAATGTTAACTAACAGTGTTTTTCTCCAGGTAGTGGGATCGTAATGGTTTGATTGACATGTTTCTATATTTTCCAAATTTTCTACACTTACCATGCATTAGTCACATAATCTGAAGAACAAGTTCAAAGCCCATTCTTTTTTAAATGGCTGGGACCCCAAGTCTAGGGGATGCTCCTTGAGTGACCGAGGAGGGCCTCTCCTTTTTCCTGTCTGCCTCCCGTTCTTAGAGGGTGATTCTAAGAGCTGCCAGGGCCCCTGCCGTCTCTGACCAATGTCTTTGCTGCCCTCTGGTGGTCATTTGGGACCTCAGCAAGTCCAGTCACCAGTACCGCTTTCCCAGTGTCTAAGTTACCCTACTTTAGGTTTGCCCTCTAGAGTCCTATTTCTTAGAACTGGTTTTTTCTGTTTCTTTTTTCTGAGGTCGAGCATCCTTTTACACTCGACGAGGTTTGCTTCAGTGTAAGCTTTAAAGCTCTTGGGGAAATGTCATTCTTCTAGAAATCAAAGCCCTGCAGTCTTGATTTCCCATCCAGCAGGCTTGCGTTTCGGTAGTGGAAGGGCCCTGGGGCGTGTTGTACCGCTGCTTTCTCATGGGGAAAGCGGTGCTTGGTTTTGGTCAGCATTGTCACTGCCAAAGCCACCAGCACACCTGCTGAAACGCAAAAGGACGGTGCTTCTCACGGTCCGAGAACGCTGCTCTGGACTCCCGCAGAGTCACAGTAGGTATGGTGGGCTCTAGGGCCCCCAACCTGGGACACTTTGAAACTGTGGCTTTCAGCACATTGTGTCACCTCTTTGTTCCTTAGTCCATAAGGTGGGAATCGCAACCATGCTCGCCTGGAGTTAAACCCCAGCTCTACGACTTATGAGCTGTTAACCTTGGACTGTTACTTAACATTTCTGTGCCTCAGTTTCCTCATCTGTAAAATTGGGGGGAAATAGTACCTAATTCATAGGGCTGTGAGGATGGAATAAACTAATACAGGTGAATGATTAGATCGGTGCTGGGACAGAATTAGTTCTCAGTAAATATTTATTATTACTGTTACTGTTACCAGTTACCAATTCATATTATTAGTTAAATGTCATTCTAAGGATGCATATAGTTAAGAGTAAGAGGTTTGTTGTTTGATAAGTCTTTTGTGTATTAGGAACCATTCTAGGTACTATTTATTTAATACTCACTGCAACCCTTCAAGGAAGGTGTTATTATCTTCTTTTACAAATGAGGAAACCAAGATTCAGAGAGGTTAAGTAACTCACCCAAGATCACACAGCTGGGAAATATGGAACCAGAGTTTGATCCCATTGATTAGGGTCTGGAGACTCTGTTCTTTCCTGTGTATTTGGTTGATGGCTACCTCTCAAGGTTAGGTTGTTTTTACTAATATATTTTTCTGGAATACTTTATCCCCAACCCCTACTTGGTTATCAGTTATGGCGATGCCAGTGGCTCTAACAGATAAACCCCAAATCTCCATGACTTTCCACAATAGAACTTCATTTCTCGTGTGTGCAATGACTCATGAGGGCATTCCGGCCTTGTGGGCAGGTCTTTCACATGGTGATTCAGAGACCCAGCTCCTTCCATCTTGTGGTTCTGCTGTCACCTGGGGCTTTGGAATCCTCTGCGTTTAGCCGATGAGTGAGCAAAGAACATGGACCAGGCCTGAAAGTGGCACTTATCAACTCTGTCCATATCCCATTAATTTAAAGCTCAGTCACACCGTCACTCCTAACTGCAAGGCAGGCTGGGAAACGTAGTCTTGCTTTGTGCCCAGGGGGCAGATGAACGGCGACCTGAGAGCCAGACTTTGCCACACTCGGCTTATGTCTTATACAACCGTGAGGTCTTGGTTTAAATTTTAAGTTCTCCCATAAGCAATCTTGACCCCTCAGGTGTGGATTGGGCGCCCCTCCTCTGGACGTCCTCTCTTGCGACATTCACTGCATGGAATTATAATTATTTACTCATCTGTCCCCCCATTATACTCATAGGGCAGGGGCTGTGTCAGTCTCGATCACTTCTGAATTCCCAGTTCTTACACGGAAACTGGCACACAGTAGGTGCTCAATAATTGTTGAATGGATGATGTCTGGGGCAGATGGCGGAGAGGGCAGAAGAAGTGGTAGGGAGTAGTCTCTCGGGGTTCCCCGGTGATGTGCTCCCCTCCCCCAGCATCTCTAGGTTTCAGAACCATGGACGGCTCATCCGGGAAGAGGGCTGGAAAGCCCTCTGAGGTTGAGGTTGGGGTGTCTGTTTCTCAAGAGTGGAACTGAGACGCCGAGTGTGGTCACAGGTTGTCTGATTCTCTGCACCTGCCCCCAAGGAGGACCCCACACAGACATCTCCTCTTTCAGTCTGTTCGAGTACACGTACCCAACAGGGCCTGGCTTCAAACTTAGGAAACAAACTGCAGCATAAGGATAAACCGGTGCGTCACATTTATTAGTTTATGGTTTATATCCTATCCACTTCCCAAAAACCGTGCCGTAGCTTACCAAATGAACACCAGAGTAAGAAACTTGAATAGCAGAGAAAAACCAGTCAAGGTGTTATTAGATCATTGAGAATCTGACGGCTCTGGACTTAAGATGAGGGGTTTTTCCTTACAGGCCAAGCCTTTTGGGGGGGGGGGGGACAATATTTAGCACTTTTTTATGTTGATCTCTTTTTGTCCTCCTTTCCCCCTCACTGTCCCTGGTGTCTGGGATTCACGAGTCTTGGCCTGTAGCTGAGCTTGGAATGGGGGAGGGGTCTGTGATCAGCTCATGGCCTCTGTTTTCAGGGTTCCAAGCCCCTTTTCAGCTCCAGCTCCTGGAGTTCACCCCTGCTCCTCTTCCTGGTCTACAAATCCCCTTCCACAGCCTCATGTTAAGATGAAGGTCGTATCCGTGAACAAAACCACAGGCCTGATGTAACATAACTGTCCTTGTATTATACAGTAAACCCACTTTTAACCAGACTGAAGGGGTGGTCCAGCATGGTGATGGGGCAAGAATCCCAGCCTGGTGCCTCCTCTCCGTGGCCTTGGCGAGTCACTTCATGCCTCTGAGCCTCCATCATTTCATCTATGAAATGGGATAGTTGAGCCCAGATACCCTAGAGTGGGTAGGAGAGTTCGATGACACACAGTGGCCTCAGAGGGGCAACACGCAATGTCAGGGACACTGTAACAGGGTGCGTGTATGAGGCTAGTGCTCCCAGCCCAAGCTGGGGGTGGGGGCCTCGAGCCTGGGGGAGGGTGGGGCTGGGAGTGGACTTCAGGCTCACTTGGCTCAGGGCTCTTCCTGGAGAGGAGGCCAGGGTATGTCTCATGATGCCTCAGAGGAAGTTGAGTTTTGGGGGAGGAGGAGCACAGTCTCCCCACTGTCGTCTCCCTTCGTGAGGCATGGAGATCACGGGGACCCTCCAAGTCAGGCTGAAGCAAGCCCAGGCCAGTGAATCCGAGGGAGGAGGGAGAGTCTGCAGGCTGAGGAGCATTAGGTGCTCAGCAAGATTTCTATTCCAGAAGCTTCTCTGACCCACACAGGCCAATTCTGTGCTGATTCATAAAAGGGAAGGGAAAAAAAAAACCCTAGGTTCCAAAGGAGCAAATTTGCAGTAAACTTAAAAAAGAACTAAAGCCAATCTGAGCTGGAGAAGGGGTTTCCCCCAAACTCTCCCTCTACACACTCAGCAATCGACAAAGATGCTGAGAGAGTGCTAGGACGGGGCCCAGAGGGAAAGTGAGGGGAGGGGCAACTGGGGGATGGGGCGTTTATCACCAGGCTCAGACCGCCACCCCTTCCCCATAGGCTTCCCAGCTCTGTCACTCCTGGGGTGTTTGAAATCAACCTCTATCCCATTGTCCAGTGCTCTGCTGAGTGAAAACAACAGAAACATTTACCAAGGAGAAAAAATATCCCCGTCATCTTATCGCCCCATCAAATCAGCTCTTTTCATTCTTCTGGGCTTCCTTCCAACCCCATCTTCGTAGTTTAATCATAGCTCTACCGCCCTGACGATATGAACTTTTTTCTTCTTTCTGAACCCTGTGTGATGTTGGGCAAGTTTCGGTTTCCTACTCTGTAGAGTGGGATCCTCATAGCGCCCCTCTCAGAGTGTGGGAGCCTTGAAGGAGATCGTGACGGCCAAGCGCGTGGCGCCTAGTAGGTGCTCAGGGAATGGTCGCTGCACCAATTATTTCTGGGAACCTCTCTGGTTTTCACTCTAAGTTCTTCTTCTGCATGATGAGGATTTTTCAACTCTCTATGTGTATGAATGTGATGAAGAAAATTGGAACTACTTATTTTAAAACAAGTCTGGTCACAGTGAACTATCTCATATGATTATTCTTTAAAGATTTGCATTGGCAGGTGTGCCTGTGCCCCACTCTTCTGCACCGAGGGGACCCGGGCCTGTTTAACGCTCATTTTGACCTGAGAAGACTTTGCTGGGGGTGCAGGTGGGTCTCATGACAGCTGAGGCCTTTTCTGGCCTCAGTGGATGGTAACAGGCAGGGCTGATGTTGCCTTCCTTCAGATGCAGACTCTACCACCCCATCTTCCCATTCCTGTGACCATCTGGGAATGAAGACCCCAGGGCCCCTGGAATCTCAAGTCAGTTGCCCACGAACCACGTGCTCTTGAAGAGGTGACCTTTAGTCCTTGGTGCAGAGACATCAAAGTGCTGGGCTCTTTCTCTGTGACCCACCAGAGAAGGGGCTGGTGTTGGGAGATTGTTAATTGGTGCGTCTCTGCACAGGCTGGGCTGGGGACATGGACTGCTGGGGATCTTTTGGATTTAAAGCGTGGTTTTGGTGAGCCTGAGTCTCCCAGGGTGACGTCTATCTAGGTGTTTGTGCCACATTTCCAGCCCACCTAAAGGTGAATGAGATCACGGGCAGATCTGGGAAGCTAAGGGAAAAAAGAAAACATAGATGTGGAATTTAAGACTCAAGATAGATTGTCAACCAGACAAGGTCCCTCTTCTCTCGGGGACTCGGTTCTCTCATCAGTGAAATGCAGTCTGCAAAAACGCCCAGTTGTGGAGTTAAACTATTCTTGGCTCTGGCGAGGGAACTGGCGAGGTCCCTGGACAGTTGTTCTCAAGACTCATCACACTATGTAACACCCCTTCCCCTCTCACACTCGAAGTCGGGGTCCCTCGGAGAGCAGGGCAGTTTGGTCCAGGGCTTCTGCAAATCAATTCATTGGATGAACGCTGTGTGCCTAGGGTGTGCTGGGCACTGCTGTGAACGCCAGTGACGATCATGACGGCATCCTGCCCTTGGCGGCACCCATCAGTTTGGGAGAAGAGACAGGATGTTGCCTATGGTCACATCAGCAATGGCAATGGCTGCCATTCACCAAGTGCGCTGAATGCGAAATCTCACAGAAGCCTCCAAACAGCTCCGTGATGTATACACCAGTATCTCCTTATTTCTTCAGGGGAGAAAACTAAGATGCTAAAACATGAACTAATTTGCCCAAAGTCACATAGCTCGCAAGTGCTGGAGCTGTGACTCCATTCAGTCTTCCCGACTCTACATCTCCCCCCACAACCTCTTTTTTTTGTTTATTTTTGGTTGTAGTAAAACTTTCTTGATTTCGTTTAACGCATTACAAATTGTCTGAGCATAGATGGACATAAGAGATACCTCAAATCTCAATGTAAAAGGGTTTCCCTTCCTATTATTCCTGAGTAAAATTTCTAGGCCCTTCCAATTTGCTGACATCTGATATTTACAACTTGAGATTTTATCTACAGACACAGAAAGTAGCAACATCATCAGTAGACAAAGACCCAACTGGGGGAGGCTCATGGTTCTGCCTTCAGTCACCGCCTACTCCTGAGGGCTAATGGTGGCTTTATTTCTCTGTCTCAAGTTTCAGCGCCCTTTCTCCTTCTTCCTTACCTCCCCCCCTCCTTTTCCTCCTTCTATTTCTTCTCTTCCTCCTTCTTCTCCTGCCCCATCTGCCTCCTCTTCCTCTTCTTCTATAAACTATCAAGATATTTGAAACTACTTAGGACCGCTGTTCTTATTTCTCTTTGTACATTAAAACAATGGAAGTTGGCAGCTTTCCAGCCCCACAACAGTCCAAACAGTCACATGATATCATTGATGGGATTTATTTAACATTATAATCCCAAGTTTGGCAACCACCCTGGTACCAGCAATAGAGGCTACATAGGCTAAATTTTCCAGAGTTGTAGAACTTTGTGCCATAATGCGATTCAAGATACCAGGTGGAGCTAGGACGACACATATGTTACTTGGATCATCCAGGGCTGATACGCTCCCAGGCATGCAAAACCACTGGAAGTGGGAGGCCTTCTGCTTTCGATACTACAGGAAGCAGCCAGACCGTTGGTTCTCGATCATTCTGCAATGAGAAGATACTGCAGAGCACAGACAAGCCGCATCCTCAGACCCAGGCTCTTAACTAATGCACCATGTTGCATTTTCCTCCTTAAAACAATTACAAGACAGTTAGAAGAGAAATTGTGTTGCATAGATAAAGAAGTTCCAAGGAGCTGGAGATTAAACATTTCACAGACTTTTAAAGTTTTAAGGATCCACAAAGCCTTCCCTATAGTAGATCAAGCATCTTCAGCCTACAGATAAGGCAATTGAGGCTGGGCAAGTGGCTCCCTCCAGGCCACACAGCCTGTTAGTGGCAGAGGCAAGACCAGGCCCTGGTGGCTGATTCTAGGTTCTTGGCGCTCTCTGCCACACCACGCTATGCCTCTCTCTACACCAAAGCAGGTGTGGTGAGGCAAGCCTTCACCAAGGAGGATCCACCCCCTGAGGGATGGATGGGATACTGGTGGGCTTGGAGGAGGGGCCGGGCTTCCCAATGCCATTTTAGCCACCTTGGTGGCTTTTGCAATGGAACTGTTAGCTCCTTGAAGGTAAGCGTTTGTCTCCTCCACTTTCTGCCCCATTTCAGAATTCCTGGTGTGAGGCTGGCACAAAGGGACTATTGGGAAAATAGATGAGACCCATTTCTCCACACCCTCTCCAGAGAGCTCGCTACTTGATTTAAGATAGTTTCAAAAACACCTGACACCAAGGAGGAACTCGGCTTCTCTTTCCTTTCTGCTTCCTTCGTTACTTCCTAGGGATGGCACTTTCGGAAGTTTGAGCCCCGCCTCAATCTCTGAGAATTATCCAGGCCTCCAACCCCCCGACACATAGAAAGGAGCCCTGGCAGCTATGTTTATGAGACCAGGCCCTGACCCTCTGTGAGTGGCTGAGGAATACAGGGGTGGACCCCGACTCAGATCGAACCCATTAGGGCTTCTCTCCCATCTTGGAATTGTGACTTTTAGGGGCTCCTCAGGCTCCTCTGACAGTTGGAACTGGGGCGCTGTTAGCTCGGGAACTGTCTGGGAATGTCCGTCTTCAGACATGAAGAAGGCCAGAGCAGAGAAAAGGGGAGATTAAGCAGATGTGGAGGGGCAGCGGAGACGAGAGGCCCCAAGACTCCAGGGAGAAACTGTGAGAAGCTAAGCGCCCTGCGCCTGGGGAGGCCTCTGCCCAGAGGAGGCCTTCACTTCTTTTGAAGGCCCTTCTTCCAGTTACACGAGAAGGACAGTCTACTGCCTGGAACCCTTACCATACTCTGATGTTATCGAGTTTCTGCAGAAGGAGCTCGCTCAACCGGGTCTCTGACAGAGCCAACAGGGGAAGTCCTTGGTTATGCTTTGTGCTGTAGGAACCACAGACCGGAAGAGGGGCATGCTGTTGAAGGGGAACTTTCTTCCCTTTCTTGAAGGGAGACCCTTGGCCTGGTGGTTGCAATTTGACCTGAGCTTCAGAAGGACTGGGACTCTGGAGAAGACATTAATTCTTTGTTCTGCAAAAGTTTTCAGTCAGCAGTCTTCACAGCCGCATGAGTGGGAAAGGAGAGACCCCAGTGGTCGCTTCAGCCCTTGTGCTGGCTACTGAGGAGCAGAGACAAAGTGAGACCTTCCTGCCTCAGAGTGCGTGCAATGGCCGTGTGGATGGGATTTCTTGGCAGTGAGATATAAATGCCACGATAAAGAAATGCACAGGCGGGGGTGGTTTCCCAAGAACGTCCAACCTGAGCAGTCAGAGAATGTTTCCTAGCAGACAGCTGAGCGGAGGCCTACAGGGTGAGTAGGAGTTGACCAGGCCAGAGTGGGTAAGGGACAATCCAGAGGAAACAGCAAGAATAGAAGAGCAGAGGCGAGAAAGAGAATGGTGGCTGCCGAGAAGTACGAGTGGCCGAAGCAGCTGGAGCGTGAAGTCTCCAGGGTCTGGCAAGACAGCTTGCCAGGAAGAAGACTGACCACGTTAGGGAGCTGGGGCTGTGCTCTCCAAGCCTCATTGACTGTGTGTTCCATCTGTTACATTTTTTTTGAGTGTGCAAAAAATGTTTGTATATTTATAACATAAATATACAATATAACGTAAATATACAGTGTATGTATAATTGTTTACAAAGGAGAATATGTATATTTATTTACAAAATAGATATCTCCCTCTTGTACTAATATGTTAAATATTAACTTTTTTGAGATAATAAATATACGTAGAAATTTTAAAAGATTCTCCACACCCCATGGCTCATATAGAGAACTGCTCTGTAGGTTCTGTGCTCAGAAGAGCCTGGAGGAAAAAAAAAAAGAAGACCCTGGAGAGTTTGGGGCATCAGCTCCCTCCTCAGAATGAGCTAGATGTGTTATACCTGTTGCTTGAGCTGACACAGTCACGTGCTGGGTGATTCAGATCAGAAAACCTCAGCAGCAGGCCCAGGTTCTGCATCCCTCAGTCTAGACCTCTGGAAAACCCTGTGCTTGGTGATTCCCGGCCTGAATTTCGGGATATGCAGACCACCGTGACAGTGCTTTTTTCTTTAAATTAACGGAAACCTGGACTTGATGGCGTGAGCGCTGTCCCCAGAAAAGTGTAGAATTCACCTAGGCTGCTGTCTTCCTGTTGACATGTTTTCTTTGCCTCTGGCCTGAGAGTAAGAACTTTTTGAGGTTGTGGGGTCTCATCTTGTCCTTGGGACTGAGCTCCTCGCAGACGAGATGCCTAATGAGGGCTGGCGGATGGCGTCCCCCTGAGCTTTTTCAGAGGAATCCAGGAACAGCTGTGACAACTAAACGGCAGCATGAGGACACCAATACAACAAACATTTATGGAGTGGTGACCGCGTGCTCTGTGTTAGGCTCTTCATGGTCATCATGTCATCTAACTCTCCCAACAAACCCACAAGCGGCCACTCTTATTATCCCCACTCTGCAGACAGAAAATGAGGCTTGCTCACTTAAGGGACCCCGGGAGAGTCAGAATGCCCGGTCCCGGGTTCCCTTGCTGTCCCCACAAGAGGAAGCTTGAAGGCCTGGACTTGGGACCCTCACCTTCTGTCGTCACATCTAGCTGCTACTGATTTAGGTTCCGCTAACCGAGCCAAGGCTAAACCAGGTCAGATGAGAAGAGAACTCACAAAAGGGCAGCCTGACGGTATTCACTCAAAACTGTAGGGCATAATGGTTCAATAAATAAACAAATAAAATGGTAAAAATTTAAAAATTTTGTATAGCTTTATTGGGATATAATTGATACAAAAAATTGCACATATTTAATGTATATGTTTTAATGAGTTTGGACATATGCATATATACACCCATGATAGCATCACCACAATCAAGGCAATAAACATATCCATCACCTCCAAAGGATTCCTTGTGTCCCTTTGCTGTGTGTGTGTGTGTGTCTACGACAATTAACATGAGCTATAACCTCTTAACAAGGTTTGAAATGCGCAACACTGTATTGTAACTATAGACATTGGATGGTACAGCAGATCTCTAGCACTTATTCATCTTGTACAACAGTAACTTTATACCCAGTGAACAACATCCCCCCATTCCTCGGCTCCTCAGCCCCTGGCGACAACCATTCTATTTTCTGCTTAAAAAAAAAAAGTTAAAAATAAAATTTAATAAAATTTTTTAAAACTGTAGGACACCTTGTAAGCCTAGTCATTGTATGCTTCCCTGACAATACTCCCCAACCAAGAATGAGGTGGGAGAAGCCAGACAGGATCAGTTCATCCGTTGGAAAGAGGTAAAAGGAGAAACGAAGGTGTTTTTGTTGTTGTCGCTATTGATTTAACCACTATAAAAATGGCTCGTGTACATGGGAATAAAATTTCAATCAATGACAAAAAGGATAAAGAACAATGTAAAAGATGTCCACATCTCCAGGCTTACTCCTAGACCTACTCTCTAGAGGTAAGCATTTTAAATCAGATGTGGGTTTTCTGGGTGCTTCTGATGGTTATATTGAGAATTCTAAAATATAGTTATACTTCTCTCAGTTTGTCTACTTTAAACATTATTTAAAGACCCCCTCATTTTGCATACTGAGGAATTTAATTCAATTATATTTCACCTCATTCCCCTCCCAATTTTTACTTATATTTTTGTTTTAAGTCTATTGGTAATCTTTATCACTCTAAACAATTTACGTAAATCTGTATTTCTTGGTTTGTCACCTCTTACAGCATCCTTTTCACGGTATCTCTTGCTCACACCATGTAAGTCATTTGAAAGTCATTTCAGTGGGATTTTCCTGCCAAGCACGTGGCCTCAGTCCATCTTGGACCAGAGGCATGAGGGAGATTTATTTTTATTAAAAAAATTTTTTTTTTTGCTGAGGAAGACTGGCCCTGAGCTAACATCTGTGCCCATCTTCCTCTACTTTATACTCGGGACGCGTACCACAGCATGGCTTTTGCCAAGTGGTGCCATGTCCGCACCCGGGATCTGAACCAGCGAACCCTGGGCTGCCGAGAAGCAGAAGGTGCACACTTAACTGCTGTCCCACCGGGGCGGGTCCAATGAGGGAGTTTTTAAAGTACCCTTTAGATAATAACAGAATTGGAAAGCTCACTGGTGCATCTATTTTCTCAGCCCTTCACCTCTAGTCCTACCAAGTGTCTACATGGATCCAAGAAGCTACACTGGCCAGTAGAATCAGAGGAATAATAGTTTTGTATCCTCTTACATATATCCTTGAGGGTGATAGTGAGCACACAGACGGGCTTTTGTATACTCTATCCCACCTACTTCCAGGGTGATAATACCAATAAAATGCCCCCTAAATTAATTCCACAGCTGATTCAGTATCAGCAGACTCTGTTACAAATACATTTATGAGAGATTTCTTATTTACGTGAATTCTTCTATATTTAAAAGAATGGCTCACAAGGAAAAGTAATTCCTCCATTCCTGAGTGGCACTTAATGAAGCTACATGGGACTGGCCATTACTGTGGTCACCTAGGTTCCCAAGGATGATTTCCTTCACTGTGGGGGAGACGAGACTGAAGGAAAGTTGAAAGATCACAGAGAAGGTGGGCAACGTGGGAACACGTACGTCCGAATATGGAGACTCTACGAGTCAAGACAAACCACATTGTGTTTGCTGAGGAACCAAAGTGATGAAAGAGTTTCTCGTGACCTTAACTGGGAAACTTGACAGATGGACACCTGAGACTGATGGAGAGGAAGAGGGGCCCATCTGGTACGAGTTCATCACAAGCTTTACTGAGCTATCCAAACCACCAATCTACATATACTGCCATCTCCTCCAAATGGGCACCGTCTTAGAAAGTGTGGAGGTAGCCTCAATTCCCAGTCACTTGTAGGCATGTGATAGTTTAAAGTCATTTCTATTATTATTACAGCATATGTGTTTATGAGGGAAACTAGTGAGATAGTCATGTCACCATTTTGGTGACAATTAAATACACGTGTACTTTCTTAAGAAAATAGGAACATACTAAACACATTGGGTTTTAACCTGCTTTTTAATTTAATGTATTGTGCACATCTTTGTGTGTCATTAGATTTTTAATTAAATATTCTTTGCACCGTTATTTTTAATGGCGGCCTAGTTCTATATTGTTCCATCGCCTCTCTAGTCAGTCTCCTTTCGTCTGCTAAATTACTCTTTTGCTCATCAGCTAAAGAATGCACATTTCTAACATTTTGTTTAGTCTTCCAGAAATGCATCAGGATCTCTGGTCTGTGGATGTCCTCTCATTCCATTGTCAGCCTTGCTCTGAGTCCATTTGTTACTGCACTTCTTTGCTGTCATTTCAGTGGGAATTGGGGGACAGTGGGATATTTGGTGGTTCTCTCAGCTCAACAGCATGTTCAGTCTCAGCACCCTTGCCTCTCAAGATAGCAGTCTTTTTGTGCAATTATTTAACATTTTATTGTATGTCGCCTATGATGTTTAATATCGTGCATCAACTTGATTAGGTCCTGGGGGAGCCCAGTTATTTGTTCAGATATCATTCTGGGTGTTTCTGGATGAGTTTAACATTTAAAAGTTGATAGACTGAATAGAACAGATTGCCCTCCTGCTGAGAGCATACCTACGCTACTGCATGGTATCGCTGCCTCGGCATGCATTTCCTTCGGCCAAGTGGCCTGTGGGGGCTTTAAACTGACACTAGCCCCCTCATGCAAACACATGCTCTAGTTAATAGCCCGGAGAGTCACAAGCAAATGTAAGTTCCTGATATGACTCCCCCAACAGAACTTCTGATTAACAGCCTCCCCCAGCTCCCAGGGCCTTCCCCTTGTGTGCCCCTTAGGTGGGACCCCCATGGAGCTTACCAAAACCTTGCTCTTTTTGATTTAAATTGACCAATCTGGCTTTAGCCTGAGAACACCAAAGCACTTCACCTTGGACTCCAATAAAGGCATGTGCCCCAGATTCTGTCACTCTCTCTGCCTACACCCTGCCTTGACCTCCCTGTGTGGCCCCTCAAGGCATGCCATGTACTTCCTCCAGGACCTGTGAGTTATAAACTTCTCTATTTCAACTTTTCTTGTGGTCTCTTGTTGAATTGGAACTCATTATCCCACACCCCACCCCATGATTCACTTAACAAACATTAATTTGACAAAGTCATAACACCTCCCTAATATGGTGGGCCTCATCCAATTAGTTGATGGCCTGAATAGAACAAAAAGAATAACTCTCCCCCAAATATGAGGGACTGCCTCCTGCCTGACCGCCTTCGAACTAGGACACTGTTTTCTTCCTGCCTTCAGGCTCTAACTGAGACATCAGCTCTTCCCAGGTCTTGAGCCTGCTGGCCTTTGGACTGGAACTGCACCATTAGCTCTCCTGGGTCTCAGGCCTTCCAACTTGGACTGGAGCTACATACTATCTCTCCTGGGTCTCCAGCTTGCCAGCTGCCAAGCTTGGAATCATTGGCCTCACAATTGTCTGAGCCAATTCCTCATAATAAATCTGTGTGTGTGTGTGTGTATATAAATGGATTTTTATATATATAAATGGATTTTTATATATACACACACACATATATATATATATATATTCAGGGTTCTTCAGAGAAACAGAACAGATAGATAGATAGATATATATTTATATATACACATATAGATAGATCTCTCCCTTTCTCTTTGTGTGTGTGTGTATATGTATATATATACATATACACACACAGACATACATACATAGATATTGATAAAATACATCCTATTCTGTTTCTCTGAAGAATCCTAATGACTAATATCTTGCCTTTTTCCTTATTAAAAAAAGACTAGAAAAGTGAAAGTGCTAATACTAATCACAAGACATATAGATCTTCTAACCTTACAGCAACTGAGACAAAAAGTGGAACTCACTGCGCATACTGAGAGCACCAAGGCTTCACCCATCTGATGTAAGTCAGTTCACTGGATATTCAGTTGTAAAGGGGGAAAAAAATAATTACAGACAAGGATTGAAATGCTAGAAATATAGCCTCAAATATGTGCTAACAATCCCAAATTCCATCAACAACTGAATAGATAAATAAATTACAGTTTATTCATTCACTGGACTATCATTAGCAATTAAAAGGGATAAACTGCAACTACACTCAATAGACAAATAGGGAAAATGGGCAAAGGAGAGAGAAAATCAACGAACTTAAAAGATAGTTCTTTTAAAGGATCAATTACATCAATAAACAGGGGAATCTATAGAGACAGAAGGTAGATTAGTAGTTGCCAAGGGCTTGACAGGATGAGGCAGATGAGAGATTTGGGGAGCGATGGCTGAGAAGTACAAGGTTTCTTTTTTGGAGGACTGAAAATATTATAAAATTGATTGTGGAGATAGATGCACGACTCTGTGAATACACTAAATACCATTGCATTGTACAGTTTAAATTGGTGGATTGTATGGTATATAAATTACATCTCAATAAAGTTGTTAAAAAATGAAGGAGAAATTAAGACATTCTCAGATAAACAGAAGCTGAGAGAATTCATTACCAGCAGATCTACCCTACAAGAAATACTAAAGGGAGTCCTTCAGGCTGAGATGAAAGGATGCTAGACAGTAATCTGAATCCACGTGAAGAAATAAAGAGCACTGGTAATGGTAACCACATAGGTTAAAAGGCAATATAAATATATATTTTGTCTATGACACTTTTCCTTGTCTTATTTAAAAGATAACTGTATAAAGTGATAATTATAAATCTATGTTGGGGGCATATAATGTATAAAGTAGTAATTTGTATGACAATATTAGAACAAAGGAGAGAGGAATGGAATTATTAGGAGAATTTTTTTGTATTAACCCAAACCAGATTGTTATAAGATGGTAAAAAAGATGATAAGGGAATTAAAATGGTACACTAGAAAATATCTATGTAACACAGAAGCAGGCAGTAATGGAGGAATAGATGCACAAAAAAGACATGTAGAAAACAAGTAGCAAAATGGCAGACAAAAATCATACCTAATTGGCAATTATATTAAATGTAAATGCATTAAACACTCCAATCAAAGGCAGCGATTGGCAGAATGGATTAAAAAAATATGATCCAACCACACGCTGTCTATAAGAAACATCGATTAGATTCAAAGACACAAATAGGTTGAACGTAAAAAGATGGGAAAACATGCAAACAGCAGCCAAAAGAAAGCTGCAGTGGCTAATGTCATACAAAATAGACTTTAAGACAAATATTGCTACTGTTGCAAAGAAGGACATTTTACAAGAACAAAGGGTCAATTTATCAAGAAGACATAACAACTATAAACACATATGCATCTAACAACCAAGTCCCTAACATACGTGAAGCAAAAACTGGAGAAATAGACAATTCAACAATAATAGCTGAAGACTCCAATACCTCACTTTCCTTAACAGATAGAATAACTAGATATAAGATTAACAAGGAAATGGAAAAGTTGAACAACACTCTATACCAACTAAATCAGACATCAATAGAACGTTTCACCCAACAACAGCAGAACACACATTCTTCTCAAGTGTACCATGGAACGGTCTCTAGAATAGACAATTTGTTAGGCCATAAAACAAGTCTCAAGAAAGTTATAAGTGTTGAAATCACACAAAGTATGTTCTCCAACCACAATGGAATGAAATTACAGATCGGTGACAGAAAAAGAATTGGGAAATTCACAAATATGTGGGTACTACTAAATAACACACTCCTAAATAACAAATGGATCAAAGAAGAAATCACAAGGGAAATTAGAAAATACTCTGAGATGAATGAAAATAAAAACATAACAAACCAAAACTTATGGGAGGCAGCTAAAGCAGTACAGTAATTAGAGGAAAATTTATAGCTGTACATACCTGTATTAGAAAAGAAGAAAGATCTCAAATCAACAACCCAGCCCTCCACCTTTAGAAACTAGAAGAAAAGAGCAAACTAACCTGAAGAAAGCAGAAGGAAAGGAATAATAAAAATTAGAGCAGAAGTGAATGAAATAGAGAATAGAAAAACAATAGAAAAAATCAGTGAAACCAAAAGTTGGTCCTTTGAAAAGATCAACCTCGTTGAAAAACCTTTAGTTCATCTGAACAAGAAAAAAGAGAGAAGACTCAAATTACTAAAATCAGGAATGAAAAAGGGGACATTACTATTGATCTTACAGAAATAAAAAGGATTATAAGAGAATACTATTGTATGCAAACAAATTGCATAACCTAGATGAAATAGAAAAATTTCTAAAAAGGTACAAGCTACTGAAACTTAATCAAGAAGAAATAGAAAATCTGAAGAGATTGAAAACAAAGACTAACTTAGTAGTCAAGAGCTTGCCACAAAGAAAAGCCTAGCACCAAAAGGCTTCACTGGTGAATTCTATCAAATGTTTAATGAAGTAACACCAATACTTCTCAAACTCTTCCAAAAATTAGAAGAAGGGAGATGACTTCTCAACTCATTCTATGAGGCCAGTATTACCCTGACACCTAAGCTAGAGAAAGAAATCACAAGAAAACTACAGACCAATATCCCTTATGAATATAGATGCAACAATCCTTGACAAGGTACTCACAAACTGAATCTAACAGCACATGAAAGGAACTACACATCATGACCAATGGACTTTATCCCAGGAATGCAAGATTGATTAAACATAAAAAAAATTAATCATTGTAATATGTCGCATTGATAGAATAAAGAACAAAACACACATGATCATCTCAATAGATGTAGAAAAAGCATTTGACAAAATCCAACAGCTTTTCATAAACTCAACAAACTAGAAGTAGAAGAGACCTTCCCTGACATAATAAAGAATGTCTACAAAAAACCCATAGGGAACATTATGCTTAATAAGTGAAAGACTGAAAGCTTTCCTACTAAGATCAAGAACAAGAAAAGGATATCCACTCTCACCACTTCTATTTAAGATTTCTAGCTAGGGAAATCAGGCAAGACAAAGAAATAAAAAGCATCCAGACTGAAAAGAAAAAAATAAAACTATCTCTATCTACAGATGACATAATCAAATATAGAAAATCCTAAGGAATCCAAACACATACCCATAAAATTGTTAAAGCTGATAACCAAGTTCAGCAAGGTTGCAAGATACAAGATCCATATACAAAATCAATACAAAATCAATTACATTGCTATACAGTAGCAATGAAGGATCCAAAAATTAAATTGAGACGACAATTCTATTTATAGCAGCATCAAAAAGAATAAAATACTTAGGACTAAATTTAAGAACAACAAAAAAACCCTGCAAAGCTTATAGATCAAAAACTACAAAACGTCATTGAAAAACATTAAAGACCCAGATATGTGGGAAGACATCACGTGTTCATGGACCGGAAGACTTAGCATTAAGAAGGCAATGCTTTCCAAATTGATCTACAGCTTTGATGCAATCCATATCCTTTTCCAGCTGCCTTTTTTTGCAGAAATTGACAAGCTGATCCTAAAGTTCATATGATGTTACAAGGGTTCCAGAAGAGCCTAAACAATCTCAAAGAATAAAGTTGGAGGGCTCATATTTCCCAATTTCAAAACTTACTGCAAGCTAGAGCGGTACTGGCATAAGGATAGACATATAAATCAACCGAAGAGATTTTAGATTCCAGAAATAAACTTTCATGTTTGTAATTAATCGATTTTTGACAAAGGTTCCAAGACCACTCAATGGGGAAAGAATAGTCTTTTCAACAAATGGTACTAGGACGATTGGATATCCGCATTCAAAAGAATGAATTTGGACCTCTACCACATACCATACATGAATGAACTTCAAATGGGTCAAAGACCTAAAACTATAAAACTCTTAGAAGAAAATAGAGGTGTAAATCTTTGTGACTTTGTGTTAGGCAATAGTTTCCTAGATATGACACCAAAAGCACAAACAACCAAAGGAAAAAAATACTTAACTCAGACTCATTAAAATTAAAAAAATTGTGCTTAAAAGGACACTATCAAGAAAGTGAAAGACACTATTTCAACAACAAAAAAGTAAGCCACCAATCTCAGGTTCAGCTTTAATTTCCGCAAGAGCACAGCAACAGTTATAATTAAACTTGAAAGAAGAGTGCAGTTCATCTGCCTACAGATTTGCGATTAAAACCACTCATTCCAAATTTTATTCCGAAATCTTGTCTCAGCTATCATAAAATGATTATGCCATGTTCAACAACCCTCTAAACCTCACTAAAATCCAGGCTAGAGTATAGCATGCCAATCAGGTAAAATTCTCTATACCCCAAATTTGTAAAAGAATATAACATGAATTAAAAAAAAAAAGTGAAAGACAACCCACAGAAAATATTTGTAGATCATATATCTAATACAGACCTAGTGTCCAGAATATATAAACTCACACAACTCAATAGTTTTAAAAATCCATTTTTTTAAATAAGCAAAGGATTAAAATAGACATTTCTCTGAAGAAGACACATAAATGGCCAATAAGCATATGAAAAGATGCTCAGCTTCATTAGTCACAGGCATATGCAAATGAAAACCACAATGAGACACCACTTGACACCCACTAGGATGGCTCTAATAAAAAAGATGAATAACAAGTGTCGGTGAAGATGTGGTGCAATTGAAACCCTTCATAGATGGCTGGGGAATGCCAAATGGGACAACTGCTGTGGAAAACAGTCTGGTGGTTTTTCAAAACTTAAACACAGAATAACATATGACCCAGCAATCCTATTCCTAGGTATGTGCCCAAGAGAACTAAAGATATATCCACACAAAAACTTGTACACAGATGTTTATAGCAGTGTTATTCATAATAGCCAAATGTACACACCACCCAAATGCCCATAAACTGATGAATGGACAAACAAAATGTGGTCTGTCTGTACAATGGAATATTATTGGGCCACAGAAAGGAATGAAGTACTGACACACGCTACAACATGGATTAACCTTGAAAACGTGTTAAAGTGAAAGAAGCCAGTCACAAAAGACCACATATTTTATAATTCTATTTACATGAAATGTCCAGAATTGGCAAATCTACAGAGACAGAAAGTATATTAGTGATTGCCAGGGGCTGGAGGCCGGGAGGAGGGAATGGAGAGTAACTGCTAACAGGTACAGAGTTTCTTTTGCGGGTGATAAAAATGTGCTGAAAGTAGATAGTGGTGATAGTTGCACAACTCTGTGAATAAACAAAAAACCACTGAATCGTGCACTTTAAAAGGGTAAATTTCATGAATTATATCTCAATTAAAAATATGCTAAGAAGTATGAGCAAGCTGAGTATATCCCAGGAATGCAATGTTGGCTTAACATTCAAAAATCAGTCAAGGTAATTCATCATCATGGTGGAATAAAGGGGAAAAACCATGGAGTTATATCAATAGATTCAGAAAAGGCATTTGACAAAATTCAAGACACATTCAAGATGAAGGCTCTCAACAAATTAGAAATAGAAGGGCATTTCCACAACCTGATAACAGAGAATCTATATAAAAACCCTAAAACTTACATTATACTTAATGATAAAAGACTGAATGCTTATCTCTTAAGATTAGAAATAAGGCAAGGATGTCTACTCTCAACACCTTTATCCAACACTAAACTGTACGAAAAGACAAATGCAAAAAAGGCAAATGGATTGGAAAGAAAAGAGGAAAACTGTCTTTATTCACAGACAACACAATTATCTAAGAAAATCCTAAGGAACATACATGAAAGCTACTAGAACCAATAAATGACTATAGCAAGATTGCTGGTGTTCCTTTCTAGGTATTCACCCAAGAGAAATGAAAGTGTAAGTCCCCAAAAAAGACTTATACATGTGTATGTGTAGCCCCTTTATTCATAATGGTCAAAAACTGAAGACAACACAAATGTCCAACAAGAAGCCAATAGGTAACAAGTTGCCCTGGGAGGAGGCATCTTTGTTCCAGCTCAGTAGCTACTGAACCTTTGCCCTGTGGAGCCAGGGGAGGCTGGAGAGGAAGACGGTGGGACAAAAGGGTAAGTGACACTAACCTGGCCTGGAGATGTCCAGCTGAGGAACAAAGAACTCCTGGGTAGAGGTAGAGACTAGAGTTGCTCAGCAAGAAAGGATCGAAGGTCACAGACATGGCTGTGAGATTTGGGAAGCGGGAACAGAGAAAGACCTCAGAAGAGAAAGTACAATAGCCATGAGGACGGTGACTTTGGGGGCAAAAAAATGTGTAAAGAGGATTTTCAGAAAGTTGGTATGTGATGGGATTCCCTGTACTCGGTGTTTCTTTGGATGAGACACCATACTGGGATAAGCCCAATTCTATTTGGGTGACGTAAAATAAATATAAATGCAGTCATAGCTATAGGCACCATACGCTTCCTGAGCACAAGTGCTAAGCGATTTAAATGGGTTCAGTACTATGAGGTGGGAACAGTAACGCTCGTTACAGAGATGAGGAACCTGAGGCACAGAGCTTTACGCGCTCTGCCCAAGATCACGTGGTTACTAAAGGGCTGAGCCAGAATGTTCCAAAGCTAAGAAACCATTTCCCTTTTTCACCCCCTTCCCTGACCAAAGCTCTCTCCACATCCTTTCCAGGTTGGCTGGATGAGGGAGCGGTGCCAAACGTGGGCTGGTTCGGGCCTCACATTCCCAAAGCGCTGTCTCTCTCAATGAGGTCACCTACCCAGCCAGAGATACTTAGCCGACCGAGCGAGGAGGGAATTCACTGGGCTGTAAAGTTACCTCCCCCTCCCTGACAGTACCACCTCCAGCGAGCCATGAATTAACCATTATACGAATCCCCAAATCACCTAATTCTAGCACAACTATGTTGCTTTGAAAATAGACTGTAATATTTACCTCATTTTGATATACCTTCATTTCTTAATCCAGTGGGAAACCGAAAATGGAGTGACCTCTCTTGATCTTTGAGAGGCCGCATTTCCTTCCCGCCTGTCTGAAAGGGACAGGTAAGAGGGGAAGCTGGCGGAAGCACCTCTGACGCCTACTCTGGGAGCTGCAGGTGGCTCTGTTCTCAGCATGGCTGTACCTGCAGGCTGAAGGAGGTCAACAATCTGGGAGCACAAAAGCTGCAGGGAGCAGAGCGCATCCCTCCAGAAGCTTCCTGAGCTTTGAGGGGATTTGTCAGGTAGCCACCAGGTCCAGACTGACCAGGGGAACAGCTGCTTTTGCGTGCGTGGTCTTTAACTCAGTAGTTCTCACCTGGGGCCATTTTGGCCCCCTCCCCAGGGGACAACTGGCAAGGTCTGGAAACAGTTTTGATTTTCACAGCTGCAAGTTTTACTGGCATCTAGCTGGGTAGAGACCAAAGATGCTCCTAAACGTCCTAATGCACAGGCCAGCCCTCCACACCAAAGAATCGTCCACCCAAGGTGTCAGAAGGGCTGCAGTTGAGAAGCCCTGGTTTAACCCTTTGGGGCCCAGCCACATGCAGGGCTGCCGCGCCCTCCTAGGAGCTTCCTACCAGTCTTTATCTGGGCTTTACGCCAAGAGAGTTGGACGATAGGCCATGCCCACAGGGGGAATTTCCCTGCCATCACCTGGCCACCCCCTCAGGCCCCTTTACTGGAGAGCTCTGCCCTCAGGTAAATGTTTTCCCTACTTATTTGGGAAACTTTGAGAAAAATCCCCTTTAGCCATCTTGTAAGCAATAAAGATGTACCATACTGCTTTTTCCACCAAAAATAAAAAATAAGGCGGCTAGGGGATTTCTATTATTTTAGCTCAAATAACTAAAAAGTGGCAGTCAACTGTTAAGATTTCAAAGGTGGTACATCCACCAATTGGACCAAAAGGGCGCTCAGATGGAGCTCAGAAAGAGAGCCGGGCTTAGCATCCACGAATTCATGGTCTCGACGAGGGGGAGGGTGATAACCCAGGAACTCGGAAGGGGTGCGGGGCAGCCTGGAGGGGTGGGCAGCAGCTTCCCGGAACGGCCTCCTCCCTCCGCCACCGTGGTGCCCTTGGGGAACCTGGGGACATTTGCCTGCCCTCTCAGGAGATTCTTCTCTGCTCTTCTTTCTTCTGCCTGGGTTTCATCTTTACTAATTAGAGAATGAACTATTAGGGAATATAAGGCAAAATGCTCCAGGAAAGTAAAACTGCTTCTCAGAGCAAAAGGCAGAGGGGGCCTAAGACACAGCCACGGTCCCACGCAGCAGCCGAATGCACCGGTGCGAGCCTGCGAGGAGAGCTGCTGACACTTCCGGACCCTGAGTCCTCTTGAGGGCCCCACTCTTGCTTGGGTGCTTTAGTGGACTGGACTCTGGGCTTAACCCAGACAGGTCAAGTACCACTCCAAGCAGGTGATGGGAATAGATCTGGAGCCAGTTAACCCCAGGGCGCTGGAATCTGGCTGGGGCCTTTGTGTCCCAGGCAGGTGAGAGAGAGTGAAGGGACAGGAAAGAGCAGGGAGGCGTCTAGTCCTCCTGGGCCAGGAAGCGTCCCTCGACTCTGAGGGCGAAAACTACCCCCTCCTGGAGAAATGTGCTCCAAGGTTTCCCTACCTCGAATGGCTGCCTTTTAGAACCCCCCCCGCCCCCCCTCCGAGGAGCTTGTAAAAAGTACCCCTGCTCAGACCAATTAAATCAGAATCTCTGAGGGTGGGTCCCAAGCGAGTATTTCCTTCCTTCTTTTTGGCCTTGGGAGATTCTGCACCTATTTGCAGGCAGGGAGGCCTCATTTCTGAAATGACCCTCCTGAAGGAGAAGTACCTAGCTATGTAGTCAGCACACCCCCTGCCCCCCAAGAGTGGGGAGCACACCACAGATACTCAGGAGGTTTCTGCTCCGCTTGGATCCTGCATTTCAACCCCTTTCCTTCCCGAGACGGTCAGAGCACCCCTGCTCTTGTCAAACACGGGTCAGTTAGATCTCAAAGTCTTGGAGATGAGCTGAGTCAGCTGACGATGGGCTGCGGTATATATTTGTCCTGGCACTGAAAACATCAGAGGAATAGGAGAGCTGAACTGGCATGAATATAGCAGGTTTGTGGCGGGCTACAGAACACCATCTATTTTCAATTACCTTAATGAGCCCATTCACCTACAATGGATCCTGCTAAGTGTAGAGGAGGCAGATGTAATAGGCACTCGTGTTAAAATACCGGTTATTAAAACACTGAAATACAGATTAGCAAAGAGCTGCTGCCCTAAATTCTCGGAGATCCCCCTCCTTCCATGTCTCTCTTTCTCTCCTGGACTGAGAGCCTCGCTTCTAACGAAGAGAATAAAGCAGAAGTGATGGGAGACTAGGTCATAAAAGGCACTGTGACTCCTCCTCCCTCTCACTCTCAGACTGATCACTCTGGGGGATGGCAGCTGCCATGTGTGACCTTGAAAAGGTTACTTAATCTCTCTGTGCCTCAGCATTCCACATCCTTAGAATGGGGAGAAAAGAGTACTTACCTCCTATGACTGTTGTGAGAATTAAATGAGTCAATTCATATACCTGGCACCTAGTAAGTGATACATACCAAGGATGCTGGGTACAGTTGTACAAATTGTTCGCTATTCAAGGGCCCCCACCTTGAAAGTCAAATCGGGGCTCACTGGTCCAAGCCTCTGGCCTGGGATTGCCCACCAAGAGGTGGCGCTGTTTTCTTTTTGTACCAGGGCCATTTATGACCCAACAACTGTCCTGATGTGTTAGTTGTCAGCACAAAGGATTTCAGGGTCTAACAAAAGCTGCCTTAGCTTTTCCTTAGGCTGCAGGCTGATATTAACTGAGCTGATGCTAGCTGTATTACAACAGTTACTTGGTGGCTTTGTGGAGTTCTCCAGAATAACCTCGGCAGGATGCTTATATCGCAAGCCTTGCTACGACCATTCAGATACTGTGTAATAAAAAATAAAAACTAAATGCAAAACTATTGACAATGTAAAAAGTTTAAAATCATGTGTGGCAATACTATGTATTGCTCAGGTATACGTAAATATGGTTTAAGTATAGAGAAAGGCATAAGAAAGACAAAGGCCACATTCTGGAAAACGTTTACCTGGGTGGGGAGGAAGTGGGATTAGGAAGGGACATACAGGATATATAGATGTATATTATATCGCAATTTATTTATTAAGCTTACTGGTGGATACTCAAGTATTTATTATTCTTTAAAGATTTAAAAATAATTTATAATTAATACTATTGAAAGAGATCCATCTTTCTGTGTAAGAGCTGGGTTTTCATTTCTCTCTTCCTTCATCTCTGTTAAATACTAAAGCAGTGTATTGATTTGGAACACAGAGTCCGGCAATCATTCATTCAACAAGTATTTCCTGTTGAATGATAGAATGTTCCAAGAGTTAAGAACTTCATCTGAACGTTACAACACTTATAATAACCTGTTTGATTAAATGACTACTTCCTCTTCTTTCTATGAGGGCAGGATCTCTGTCTTAGTCAGTCTTATGATTTCTGCTACATAGTAGGTATTAATAAATGTTAACTTAAGCTGAACAAAACATAAATATGACAGTTTTTATCCTTACAGAGCTTCTAATATACTAAGGGTGAGGAAAGATAGAGGACAATCCAGTTTACGATAAGTGCCATAAGTTATGAGCAAAGTTCTATGGGAATTCATTCATACATTTATTCACTTGACAACTATTTATTAGGCAGCACTGGGCACATCATTATAAACAAGACAGACATGGTCTTTGGTTTTTCCACGGCCCACTTATCACCCTCATCATCACTACTTCACTCGTCTACGCCAACATCTTTTACTTGGATTATTGCAATAATCCAATGGCATAATCCTAACTAGTCTCTGTACTTTCACTTTGCTCCTCTATAGTAAAATCTCCACTGCATCCAGAGAGATTCTGTGAAAATCTAAGTTAGAGCTCAACACTCCACTGCTCCGAAACCTCCGATGGCTTCTCCTCTGTGGGAGATTGCACAAATGGCCACAATTCTTTAAATTCCTCCTATCAAGAGGTGAAGTCTATTTCTCAACCCACTGAGTCTGGACTGGCCTTGTGACTTTCTTTGTCCAACAGAATATTGCAGAAGGAACGTTGTGTGTAGACTGGGTCTCAAGAGGTGTTGAATGCTTCTGCCCTTACTCGGAATCCTACAACTGCTGTGTAGCCAAGACCAGGCAAGCCTGTGGAAGGATGGGAGACCACATAGAGCAAGACCAGCCTACAGGAACCAATTATCTGCCAACCTACCAGCTATCTGTCGACACATGACGGAGCCCAGCTAAGACCAACCTAGCACAGCTTCTACCAAAAGAACCTTCCAAATGACTTGCAGACTCAGGCTTAACTAAATGGTGGTTGTTTCAAGCCATTGAGCTTTTTTGTGGTTTGTTAGGCAGCAAAACTAACCGATACACCATCTCATTCAGAGAAAAAGTCAAAGGACTAACTGTCTCCAGTACTTAAGAACATTGTCTGGTATATGGTAGGTGCTCAATAAACATGTGTTGAATGAAATTTATAAATGGAATTAACGTTCTAATGAGGGAAACAGGAGAAACTAAGTAAATAAACTAGTAAAATAGTTACAAAATGTGCTAAGTGCTATGAAGGGAAAAAATAGTGGCTGAGGGAAAGCATCACAGAGGGGAAGTGGGAGGGTGGGTCCTTCAAGAGCTCCCCATTTCTTCTAGAATAAAAGCCAAGATCCTCATAGTGGCCCCAAGACCCTACATGACCTCGCCCCCTGACACCTCGCTGACTTCATCTTTTGCCACTCACCACCTGTCTGCTCCAGCCACACTGGCCTCCCTGCGGCTCCTTTAATAAACTGAACACACTCCCACCTCAGCTCCTTGCTGACTCCAGTGCCTGGAATGCTCTCCCACTAGACACCCACACTGCGCACTCCTTCCCTTCTTCTGTGTCTCTGCTCAGATGTCCCCCTTCAGTAAGGCCCTCCTGACCACCCCGTAGAAACAGCACCCGCTGACCCTGGAATTCCCGACCCCCCAGCTGCTTTCGTTTCCTCCATGGCACTTGCACCATCTGCTGTCTTACGTCTTCCATGTTAACTTCTTTGCTTACTGTCTGCCTCTCCCACTCAGACGTCACTTCCATGAGAGAAGGAATTTCGTTTTGCTCAGTTTGCCCTTAGGACAATATTGTCTTAGGGCAGAAATTCAGCCAGTGGATACAAACCCTTTTGGGGGCCATACTTCCTGTCAATCCTAAGGCTAAGAAGGCGAGAGTTTGCCTTTGAGCCATGCGGGGAAGGCAAGTTCTTTTTAAAAGGCCAGAAGGCCAGGTGAGGGTCGGGTGGCTTACTGAGAATGCCATAAATGTGCTCCTGGCAGGGCTAGTCGGGGGGGCAGGGAACTGCCATCCTCATGGCACATTTCACACTCTGCTAGGGGCTTGCTAATGCATGCTGTTATTTGCTTCTCGAAACAGCCCTGAGAGGCAGGCAAGGCAGGTTTTATCATCCTCCATGCACAGATGGAGACAGTGAGAGGCATAGAGCTCAAGTGAGCTACCCCAGGCGACAATACAATAAGTGGTAGTCAGAATTCAAATCCTGGTTGGTTTGGCTCTGAATACAGTGCTCACACAACTATTTTTTACTGTTTCTCCATTCTGGGCTCCGACTTCGCGACCTTCGCAAGATTCCAGGCCAATCCGACAGCCGGATGCTTCAACATGGGAGGCATCTTTTCTCTAAAGACAGCACCCTGCCAAGAGGCATAGTGATGCATAAACTTTTAGAACATCAGTTCCAGAGCCTCCTAGGTGGCTTTTGGATCTTCCACAGCCTCTTGTGTTTGATAGACAGGAAAGGACCATGCCCTTGGGCCCCTTCATCCCTAGCCCACCCCAAGGCAGGCTGGTGGCAAGGGCTATGAGGAAGGCCTACCTTAAGACACGATGGACAGCTGCCTTCAGTTGAAAACCAGAAAGAAATCTCAGTCCCATTGCTTTATTTTGGTTTAAAAATCAAGTCGGGTGACAATGGAAACTGTTTCCCTGCTGTCCCGTCCTTTCTGCCCATGTTGACAGAAGACAAACTTGCTAATTCTGGCTGGGGTTTTTCCCTCCCTGGGCTGTTTTTCTCTTTTATCTTCATCAATTGAAGAGAGCTGTTCTGCGTTTCAAACTGTCGGAAGGTGTTTGGGGTTTTGTGTATTTTTTTTCTTTCTTTCACATAATTCTGTAGGTCTTTTCCCAGATGTGTATTTTCTCTCAAATTAACTTCTAACTTTAAGTTTCCGCCCATGTGACTTCCAGCGTGAATTACCAGAAACCACAAGAGAGAGCGCGCGCGAGCCCCAAAACGAGCGACATGTCCCTGTGGGGAGCAGTGTTTCTGCACCCCAGAGTGAGGAGGACGCAGGGGTCAGAGGTGGCTGCAGGGCGGGCAGAGGAGGGACCTGTGGAGTGGGGTGGGCTGGTGGCCTGGGAGCAGTCAAGCAGGGAGGCCAGCTGGTGACAAGAGAACCCAGAGGCACCTGGGGCTGTGTGGAGAGCCCGGAAGATTGCAGCCATGCCTCACAGCTCCGACAGCAGCGACTCTAGCTTCAGCCGCTCTCCTCCCCCTGGCAAACAGGTAGAGTCTTCCTTTCCCTCCCTCCTACCTTCTGATTCTCCTGGGGGGGCAGGAAGAGGGCAGGTTTCCTTGTCTTGCCCAGGGAGCTGAGGAGCGAGGAAGTGGCTGGTGGCAGGAGCACTCTTAGACTCAAGACACAGTCTTTGCAATCAGGCTGTGCATACTGGAGGAGACCCTCATCCTCCCACCCTTTCTGCCAAAGCTCCTTTTCCTCTCCGTTCCCCGACGGTGCCCATTGCCTCCGCCTCACCTGGGGTCCCACCCCATGAAGCTTTCTAGGAAGCCAAGAGGAGAGTGAGCATCAAAGAACTCTGATCTCTCAGAGCAAAGGGTCTACCTCTCTCCAAGACAGTAGGACAGTGCACGGAGGAGGATTAGAGTGGGCTGCTGGCATGTACAACCCACATGCTAGAGATGCGGTTTCCCAGGAGACAGCCATCAGGGCAAGAGAAAAGGGATCAGGGAACACTAAAGAAGAAAACAAGCAGGTTAGAAGGAGGAGGAACCTGGGCCAGCACGGAAGGAGCTCTCTCTATCTACGAGGGCACGGCCCCTGTTGCTAGCACAGCCAGTGGAGAGGGATGCTGGAGTCGCGAAGGATAGCTGTTTCCCCTGTGGCTTCTGGACGGCGGAAGAAAATAAATCAGCAGGTGGCTTTGGAGATTTGTTGGGGACATTGACTAGCAGCTCAGCTCAGCTCTGGGGAGACCAGAGAAACTGAGGTAGAGATTCTGGGAACATTTGGAGTCTAGATTGTGACTTCCAAGTCGTAAGTTTTTGACTTGAGGATTGCCAAAAAATGGGACATCCTACCTGCCTTCCAGCTTCTGGGGCTTCTGTTCACCACATTCCTTGACATCCCTCGCTGTAGGAAGGCCTCTTCTTTCTCATCCAACACATCAATGGATTAAAATTTCTTCTCCAACTTTGTGGTTTTAAAACTGCATTCTTTCCTTAGCTCAGATATCCAAGAGTGTTTTCAACATTCTGCAGCCAAAATAAAAGCATAAAAATACGTAAAATAGCATCAGTCATAAAGATCTAACAGAGCCACAGGTGGGATGAAGTCCTAGCAGAGGCCTCTAGAGGGCTAAGGATCCAGGCCTCTGCTCAAGATGGTATCGGAGTGGCTCAGACTGCCTGGAAGTCTGTATTCTTCTTAGGAAGGAAATTTCTCATGGCTTCCAGGGTAACCTGGTTCCCCATCCCCGTAAGAGGAAGAGCACTTCCTCCCTATCTAACCCAACACCTTCCTACTGCCACAACCTGGAAGTGTTGGGCACTTTGGTGAGACAGAACACTTGGTGAGCACAGTCTTGCCCTAGGAACTGTGCCCCTCCAGCCTGCGGGGATGTGAGAGGGAACAGGGCAGGAGCTGCAGAAGGGTTTCACCCAGACTCCTACACTTACCTGCAGCATCTGGGGGAAAGCTGGAGCCAACCTCCCTGCCCAAGTAGAGGACCTGCCCATCCATGGGGGCTGCTTAGAGAACACCCAAAGTTCCCCTTGTCCTCCTAAGCACCCATCACTACCTGCCATGTCCAGGTAATCTCCACCATTAAGGCCACTCTTGGCCTCTGGTTTGTACCAGGCGCTGTGCTCAGGGTCATGGAGAATGTCAAGGTCACTGAGCGTAATGAAGGGAATGCAGGGGAAAGAGGAGGCAGATCTGGGATGGGGACCTCAGCCCAGGGATGCAGCAGAAGACGCATAGGGTGCAAACCAGCGGGTGGTGGTGACAGGAGGGGGCTTGGAAAGGCATCAGGTTTCACATCGGCAGACATAACTCGCAGATTACTGTGAGCCCTCGAGCAAGCTCTTTGAGCCTCAGTTTCCTCACTTATTGTAAGATGGAAATAATAATATTAACATCACGAAATTGAGGAACTAAGAGCATCTCGGAAAAAGCACTTGCACAAAACCTGGCACATAGTAGATGCTCAACAAAGTTTAAAAAAAATAGCAAGAAGGTTCTGGGCCAAAAAGTGAGAGAATTAAGGGTGGAGCAGCCCTGAAGAGGAGGAGAAGTGACAAAACACACTTCATCGCCTTAACCATTTTTTTCCAAAGACAGCCCTATTGAGGCCTCAAGGTCTTTTGCTCTCTTCCTGTATCTTTTGACCCCAAAATTTATAGACCTAAGGGAGCATAACAGAGTGTGGGGAAGAGTTCTCTTTTGGGTTCAGCCTTTTGGTAAATAGGGGCTGGATGTGCAAATGAAAAGATGAAGGAATGGAAGGAAGGGTAGACGGATACCAAACACCATGAGAGCCTGTTTTAAGTCAGAAGAGAGGAGCAGACTCGCCTAATTATCATCTCTGCTTCCCAGGACTCATCCGATGATGTGAGAAAAGTTCAGAGAAGGGAGAAAAATCGCATCGCTGCCCAGAAAAGCCGACAGAGGCAGACACAGAAAGCCGACACCCTGCACTTGGTGAGTGTTCAGACTTTTCTTCATCCTCTTGAACCTTTGACTTTGCTCCCCAACCGCCCATGGACACTTGGACCAGAGTTTTGAGTCTGCCTGCGTGGGGACGTGTATACAGGGGGAGTTAGTGGAGGGGTGAGGACTGTGGGGTGAGCTGGGGGCGAGGCTGTCTTATGAGTGTGTTGAGAAGATTTTGTAGCACGGAATGGGCTAGAAGGCTGACAGAGAAATGAGCCCTTCTTCCTGAATGACCCCTGAGAGGGCAAGAGGGGTAAATGAGTTGAGTGTAAGAAGCCCAGAGGCTGGGTGGAGAGCAGAACCACCTTCTCAGAGATGCATAGCCAGAGGGAGCTCCATCCCTCATGAGCTTAGAGAGCAGAAGGCAGGACTGTCTTTGGGAGGAATTTGGAAGGCACTAAGTGCTTTGGGGGAGCCCATTATCCTGCGGTGCTAGGATCACACAGAGGTTTAGTTGGGCAGCCACCCTGGGCCCTGCATTCAGGGCAAGGAGGTCCACAGGGTGCTGCAACTTACTGCTCTTTTCTGAACATCACTACGGTTTTATTTTGAAATTTCTGTCTTTAATGATATCCCAAGGGGTCTGTGAAAGATGCAGTTTCAAGTGAACCTATCTGGAATGGTCACCATCTTGGCTGAGTTGTCTCCAGTCTCAAACTTTTAGAGAAGGCTCTGACCACTGGCTTGAGCAGGGGCCTTGAACTGCAATTCCACCCGTGGCCCAAGGCCCTACTCAGGGTTTCTAAATTCTGGCTGTGTGCTTCATAGAGCAATGTTTCCTCCCTGTCTCCCGCATCACCACCTTAGCTGTCTTCACTCTGCCTCTTAATTTGGTCCTCGTTCAATCAACTCTTACTCCGCTGGCTCCTTCCTCTTCCATCCCCTCATCCTTTCTTCTAGCAACTCTGCCTTCCTGTCCTTCCTCCTGAACCATTCCTGAACCTCTAGCATCCTGGTAATTCATCTCAATGGTAAAAAGAGCAATTGGCACCAAAAATGAAAACACTTGTGTTTATTTGAAAGATTAACATGGCAACCAGTCAGTTAGGATAGTTGTTTTAATCTTACCAAAAAAAAAGGAAGATGTAGTTTTAGAAAAAACCATGCTTCTTTTAGCTTTATAAGGAAGGAGAGCAGGCTACACCACCTCTGATTGGATGCTTGTGTTTCATTTGAAATGTATTCAGCATATTCTCCATTGCACACTAACATAGTTTTAAGTTCATAAATATTTGTTGAACTGAAAAAAAGGAATGAATGAACACCGAGTTTGTTCTTCTCTTTGGTAACTCTGATCAAATGTTAAGTTGTTAGTGGCCCTGCTGCTTACGTTCCCCATGATTTCATTATGGCGTAGCGTCTGCAAACTCCAGTTTACTGTTTTAAGCTTAAAAATCTATGATCACCCACTTTGTCTCTATCAGAGCCTGATTCTAATTCAGTATTCTTTAGAGCAAGTAAACAAACAAAGAAATAAAAATTGGAAAGGATAAAACCTTCCTTTTTGTACAAGTAGACAATGTTCTGAGACTGGAAAAAAGCTATAAGCTTTATAAGTTTGTAATATTCTTTTTAATGCAGAATCTAAGAATAGCTCAGCAGCTCCGCAGCCAAAAGGACAGGTTTTGAATCCCAGCTCTGCTGCTTGCTATCTGTGTGACCGACTTTAGAGATGTTCTTAACCTTCCTTAGACTCGGTTTTCTTATCTATAAAATGAGAAGTGACAGTAACTACCTCATAGAGATAGTGCATGTAAAGGGCTTAACGCAGTGCCTAGTATATAATAAATACTCAAAAAATATAAGTATAATAAGAGTAACATTAACAGTAGTTGATATTATAAGAAGCAAGATAATCACAACTGAGATTATATATATATACATATAGGTATATATTTCAGAATTTCAGGGCTAAAAGATTTCTTAAAGGCTGGAAAGTTCAGACACACTTTTGATGATTGAGAGTCATGTACAACACCCCCCAGAATGGTCCCCAGTGTATGCCTGATTCCTTTTAGTGATGGAGAGCTCTCTCCCTCCTAGCATGAGCAGAAGAGTCTTGCTATCTTGAGCTGCACTAACTGTCTCCATGTAAATTCAACCCACTGGTCTGCGTTCAACCCCTTGGGGGCATATCAATGAGGGTGACATATATGTCTCTTTGCTGTGGCAAGGTTTTCAACTCTGACTCAGCTGTCTCTCTGTAAGACGAGAGTTAGAACCAGAAGACTGAGCCCATCGGATGATACTAGTCATGACTACATTGGGATAATCTCTGGGGCTTGGGGTCTATGGAGCCCCTAGTCACATAGTCACCACATCCACACTCACATCCCCAGCCTCAGTCTCTAGAATGTTCCTATCTTCCCCACACCTGGACACAAACTCCTCCTCTCTCTTTGTGAGCACCACAACGTTGGTCTTCACTCTCTGCCCAGTGAGTAGGTCACATCAGAGTTTACACAGCAAGCAGTCAATGCAACTTAACGTTTCCTGGCTTCAGGCAGAAGCTTTTGGCAGCAACATATAACTCCACCACCATCAAAAAGGGTTTGGCTGTGGTCTGACGTGTTCATTTCCTCTCAGACGATAATTAACCATCCATTATCCTCTTAATTATGTTTGTGATTTGGATAGAAATCTTCTGGTTTACCAATAGCATTCTGAGAGTTGAGTGCTTGGTTTGCCTTTGACTCCTTTCCATGCTTGGCTCCACTTGCTGAGGTTCTGGAACCATTCTCTGGCCCTCAGACACAACCATAGAACTCATCTACCAAAACTTTAAAGACCAGGGTTTAGAAGCTACTGAGAGTACAGTATCAAATAAGGACCATGTTTATACTAGTGTATAGCCTATATATGCTGGGGTAATATCAATTTCTCAGTTTCAACTTTGTCACTATTATCTCTCTCAAAATACCAAAAGAATTATTTTGTTTCTCCAGTGAGAGTATTGGACACTTACTATTTAACATTTTCAGTATTTATCTTATAAATGGTTTACACCAAAAGACTGTATATTGATTGCTTTTAAAATAGGAGAGTAAGGAAGGAGCCTCTTTTGATAATTGTGTTTAATCTCATGGCAGTGTGATAACATCCCTGGCATTGACTACTCCTCACATAAACTGGATCAAGTACTTCTTTTCATAATTGTGATATCAACAACGAGAGTCCACATTCAGTTTTAATTCTCCTTTGGTTGGGCCTCTCACACAAACACGCTTCACACTTTGCTCCTTTTTTCCCACAGACAACTGGAGAGTCTGTTAGGCATAGTAAAAGGAGAATTAAAAAAGGAGAAAGGCAAATCTTGACCTGTTCATCTCCAAAAGATGTCAATAACTAATAAGTGGATCCAAGATAATCAGCTGAAAAATTATTAGAAATAATAAGAGAATGCAGTCAGCCTTCAAAATTAACACAAAAAGTAACAACTTTCCTATAAGCAAACCATAACCAATTAGAAAATTTAATAAAAGGAAAGATTCCATTTATAATACCAACAACCACAAATGGAAGGAAGGAATAAAATTTAACAAAAAATATGTATGGCTTATTATTTTTAACTTTAAGATTATTCTAAGTGACTTCAAAAAACACTCAAATAAATGGAAAGATATGCCTTATCTTACAAGATAGCAATTTTCCTTAAACTAATCTATAAATTTTATTTAACTTCATGTGATCCCAATAAAAACCCAATAGGATTTCCTGGGAGTCAGAGGAGAACTAGATTAGCTGTTCTAAGTTCCCAGTGAAAAATAACCATGTGAGAATTGTCAGGAAAATTTTAAAGAAGGAGGGTAATAAGAGAAGATTGGCTGAACTAGATATTAAAGTGAATTACAAATATAGAAATCAAAACAATGTGGAAAAGGCAGAGCATTGGACAGAACAGAATACAGAAATAGACCCCCAAACAAACTGGAATTTAAGAACCAAATGTCAATCTGTAAAACGCAAGAACAAACGCAAAATGACTAGGATGGCATTTCAACCCAGTAAGAGAAAGTTAAACTATTCAATAAATAGAATTGGGACAACTAGCTAGCCATTTGTGGGGGGAAAAGCTAGAGTCTTCATTTCTTGTACAATACACATGGATTAAATGCAAAAAAAAAAAAAAAAAAGAAAACTAAAGAAATCTGAAAAAAAATGAGCATTAAAAAATGTATTTTGGAGTGAAGTCTTTTCCAGATAAAATACAAAACCCTGAAACCATAAAGGAAAAGATTGATATACATTACCTTTAGATAGAAAAAGTGAAAATTTCTATAGAGCTCAAAATATTGTATGCAGAATCAAAGGCAAATGACAGACTGGAAAAAAGATTTGCAATACACCTGACCAAACAAGGATATCTTTACTTAATATATGAGCAATCTTATGAATAAGAAAATGACTAACAACCCAAAAGATAAATGAGTAATGATTATGTATAAGCAGTTTATAGAAAGACATAAATAAATGGCAAGTAAATATGGAAAAGATGCTAGACTTCACTTAGGAGAATGGGAAAGCGACAGTGAGATTCCCTTGACAGATTGGCAAAGACGAAAAAATGTTGCTAATGTATGGTATTACCAAGGCGATGGAGAGGCAGGTACCATCACACAGTACTAGTAGGAGTATAAGTTGGTACAACTCCATTAGAGGATAATTTGACCATGTTCATCCAAATTATAAGTGCATATACTCTGTAACTCGGCAATTTTATATCTAGGAATTTATTTACAAACACACCCACAGATTATATATTATGTATATGTAGAGATAATCATTGCTGCATTGTTTGTTATAGCAAAGACTGGAAACAAGCTAAATATCCATCAGTAAAGGACTAAATAAACCATCGTTTGTCCATTCAGTGGAATACCACGAAGCTGGTAAAATAACGAGTTACATCGGAATGTGCTCATCTGAAAAGATGATCAAGTTTCTATACTCTTAAGTGAAAGAGATATGAATACAGTACATAGTTTGCCCCCATGTGTGTTTTTAATAAAAAGAAACATATATGTGCTTATGTGTATGAACTTAAAATTTCTCAAATAGGTTGCCAAAAAAATTGTTAAAGATATTTATTTCTGAAAAGTAGGAATAAAGTTCTAAAGCAGGAGAGAGATACTATGCATTTTTTACCTTTTTTTATAGTTTGGATGTTTTTATCATATGCTTTTATTTTTAAAATATAGGTATTTAAATTCTCAACATCGATCATTACTCAACATAAGATGATTACTACATAGGATTTCTTTTCTAATTGTGGTTTCAAACATTGAATACTCTTCCATTGTGATGTTTTATCGCTTGAACATCTTACGCAAATATCTCAGTCTTTTGGGAGAACCAATTGTGGGCTGGGATTTGAGTAATCCTAGAGTCTGCAGCACTAGACGAGCCACCATAAGGGATGGAAATCGGTTCCATTGTGTGGCCATCCTGGTTGACCACGGTGGCCCTCAGTGCCTTACAGCAGGAAGGATTTTGAGTCACTGTCCCAGGTTAGTGGGAAAGAGAGTCGAGATTAATTGAGAAGCTTTCATGAAAAGGCCAAAAGTAGAGGAGATGGTGGGCAGACAGTAACATTAGTCCAGATCTGTGCTGTTGACAAGTCAGATCTGGCCTCGAGGATGGACCGGGAAGCCAGGTAGAGTAACATAGGAAAGCCAGAACTGTCGGTACGTCCTTGGATGGGAGTGAGACAGGTGCTTGCCTGGAGCTGGCTCCTGAAGGAGTCCCACACTAGTTTAAAAAAAGAGGAACCTTTATAGGTCCAAGGGTACACCCTTAATGCCATATACAATAAACATTATGAGTGTAAATTATGCATTTACAACTGGAAGAAAACCGAGTAATGGAGGAAAAGTAGCTCAGCAAAGACAACCTCCCGGGCCTCCTTAGACTGACACTGTTGTTCTTGGTCTTCTGGAAAGGCCTGGAGGAGAAGGCTGCTTATGGTCCTTTTTCACTCCTGGAGTTCTTTTTCTCTCTCTGGGAGACCATGCCATAAGGTTTACTGGCAGAGAGAAGTCATAGGTCAAAAAAAAAAACAAAACCAAAAACACAGAAGGAATGTTCTGGCTAGTTCCACCCTAAAAAATGTCAGTGTAAAATTGGTGACTCATCTGTGGAAAAGAGACATTTCTCTTGGGCCTCTATTGCTATGAATTTCTTTTATGAAAAACGTGTTAATTGAACACATGATTATGTACCAGGCACTGAGGGCTCTACCTGCAGTATCCCACTTAATCTGCACAAAAGCTCATTTTATAATTCCTGGATTAGGTTGAGTAACTTGTCCAAGGTCACACAGCTTATAACCAGGTCTGTCTGACTTTAGAACCCATCTTCCTAACCACTAGGCTATGCTGCCTCTTCCTATGGATTCTCATGAAGATGTACTCATCTTCCCTAACTGATATCTCCCTTAAATCTCTTCCTGAATTTATTCTTTTGTTCTTTAAGCAACATCCTCCAAAATTCACTTTTCCTCTTCCATTATTAGGCCTGGTCAAGAAAGTAAAGACATCCCTTATGCAATATGTCAATAAATCCATTGAAACCATTTTTAAAGAAAGCTGTGTAGCAATAAATATTAACATCTTACATGAGAAGACCCTCTGGCACAGCAATTCCACTTACAAGAGTTTGAAGAAAAGATGATGCACAAAGATGCTCAATTCATCATTATTTGTGAACAGTAAACATTTTATCAATACCATAAGATTGGACAGATGCCCAGCACCAGGGAATTAAGTGTATTATGATACATTCATACAATAGAATTTATGCTGGCACTAAAAATGGCTAGTAGATCTATGGTGTCAACACAGACATAGTATTTAGTGGAAAGAGCCAGTTACAAAGAGTGTAGTCCTGTTGATGTAAAATTTGTGGGTTCGGGCACGTTTGCATGCATAAAGAGATGTCTGGAAGGACAGTCTCTGAAATGCGAACAGTGGTTATTTATGAGTGGGTGAGTTTTGAGTAACTTACTCTAGTCCCAGTACTTTTCGGTAATTTTTTTTTTTTTGAGGAAGATTAACCCTGAGTGAACATCCGCCACCAATTCTCCTCTTTTTGCTAAGGAAGATTGGCCCTGAGCTAACATTCATGCCCATCTTCCTCTATTTTATATGTGGGACGCTGCCACAGCATGGCTTGATGAGCAGTGTGTGTGTCTGCACCTGAGATCTGAACTAGTGAACCCCGGGCCACTGAAGCGGAATGCACAAACTTAACCACTACGCCACCAGGCCAGCCTCTCGTAATTTTTTTATTATGATGCATGTGTACCATTTTTAACATCAGAGTAAAAAATTAGACTATTTTCTTTGGGAAGGAAGAACACGTCAAGGCAATCCACCACCCCTAACGGCTTGCCCTACTGACGATGGGTCAGTGTGGGTAAGTTTGGGAGGCACTTATGAAAAGAGGCCAGCGCCACACTGGTCTTGACGTTATAAAGAATTTCCGTCCAAACAGGATTGTAGGTCCCAGGTCACAAATTGACAGCACCCATTCAGCAGACATCTTCATGAAGCCGCTCTCGGCAGTACCAGACTTCTTTCTCTTGAAAAGAATGGAAGAGTCTCACCAAAGAGCTGGGCCCATGCTGCTCGGGGCTTGTCTTCCTCTCCTCTGTAGGACTCAGTCTGGCCCACTGCTTCCTGGGGACATAGATTGGTTCCACAGGACAAAATCCCCTTCAGATTGTGGACTATCTGGAGAGGGTCCCGTCAGGAGTCCACATGGTAGCTTGTGGAGGGAGTAACAGTAATTATGGTCATACTCTCTTGTTTATAGAATCACAGAATTAAAAGGAAACTTGGAGATGCTCTAGGACAACTTGCCGTGCTATGACGAGGACACTGATGTCTTCCTCAAGGACACCCCAGAAAACAAACCTCTTGTCCTCCCACCATTTGCTTTTGTTTTGTGCCACTTTGCTGAACAGGACTTTGCTGTGCAGATAAGGTTGCTCTCGCCTGCCCTTTTGCAAAGGATAAACCAGGAAGTAGGCCAGTAACCCGAACACCTGCACGACCTAGACGGTCTTCAGCAACAGAACCCAAGCAGACAGCGAGAGACCAGAGAGAGTCCGAGGTTGAGACGGGCTGAAGTTTAAATGTTCCTTTATTTAAAAAGGTCTTAAAGTTGTAATCCAAAATTAAAGGGACAGTGACATATTGGGGAAAATATTTGCACCAAACTAAGTAAATGCAGCTTTAATATTTATACTATAGAAAGGACATCCTTTTTTAAGAAAAACATCAAGACTCCAATAGATAAGCGGGCAGAGGCTATGAACTGAAAGCTTACATAACATTTTTCCTACCAAAATGAAAATAACCTAATTTTCTATGCTGATTGTGCAAACAATACACACTAAGGTTTTCTCAATCTTGACACCATTGACATTCTTGGTTGTGTGTGTGGGTGGGTGTCCCAGGCATTGTGAGACATGCAGTTTACTCACTACATACCAGTAGCACCGCCTCACCCCCCAGGTTGTGACAATCAAAAATATTTCCAAACCTTGCCAAATGCCTCCAAAATTGTCCCTGGTTGAGAATGCTGTCCTAGGGAACAGACACATAGAAAGTTCTTCCTCCTTAGTAATTGGTAACTTGTGACATTAAAATGAAATTAAGAAACCTTCAAAAAGGTAGTTGGCAAAATAAAATTGTTTAAAAGTATAACACCTAACTGCCGACGAGGTTGTAGTAAAATTGATACATGCGTTCACTGCTGGTGAAGTTGTGCACCTTACAGAACCCTGCTACAGCCATGCTTACCAGAGACTGGAAGACTGACTGTGCCCTTTGCTCCAATCTCACTCCTAGGAATGTATCCCAGGAAATAATTGAACAGCAGCAAAACCCAGCATGGATCAAGATGTCCACTGTCCATAATTTATAATAGCAACATTTTGATACCAACCAAAACGTCCAATGTTGGAAAGCCGTTTTAAGTAAATCGTAGATCATCCATTTGATAATGTGTCCATTAAAAATAACAATCAGGGGCCAGCCCAGTGGCGTAGTGGTTAAGTTTTCACACTCTGCTTTGGCGGCCCTAGGTTCACGGGTTCGGATCCTGGGTGGAGACCTAGCACTGCTCATTAAGCCACTCTGAGGCGGCGTCCCACGTAGCACAACCAGAAGGACCCACAGCTGGAACACACAATTATGTACTGGGGGGCTTTGGGGAGAAGAAGAAGAAAATCAATCAATCAATCAATCAATCAATAAGAAGATTGGCAACAAATGTTAACTCAGGTGCCAATCTTTAAAAAAAAAATTTTTTTTAATTACACCAAGATAATAGGTATGAACTGGGACTGTCCCAGTAGACGTCTGATTGCCCTAGATTTAGGGGAACCAGGGAGGGCAACCTGGAGCTCTTACGAAAATTCAAGAGTAGTGATAAAGTTCAGAGCCAAGCAGAGGGGACTAGATTCCTGGGGCCACGATGCACCTGAGGACCCTGTAACTCAAATATTTTCTGGGTACTCAGCTAGCACAAGAATATGCCTTATTGCTCAGGGGGTGAGGTGGTCCAGAACATTAGAAAAGCAAAGGCCATATTCCCAGTACTAGAGCTAATGTCAGCAGAAATGATCCATTCAGCTGGACAAGGAGATAGCAGCCTCCTGTGTGCCTGACAGAGTGAGGAGGACCTCAGGAGTAGAGGCTGCTGTGCTGCAGAGAGCAGGAGCCAGATGAGGAGTCCACAAAACGAATTCAGAACCTGCCTGGGGGATGTGTCTGAACCTAAATTCCGATCTACAAAAGGGGACGCAACAACACCTCGCTGGGCTGTTTGAGAGTTAGGTGAGGGAGCCAGTGTAAAACAAAGCAATACTGCATTTTTTGCTTTGTATTGAGGAGAAGATTATATTTATTCATTTGTTTAATGCAGGGAGCCTGGCATTTCCCCATAACCCCATCAGATGGAGATATCTGATGTATTATCATAATGGAAGCATATGCCCTTCCTTCCAGTTGTTTATAAAAACTTTAAGAACACTAACTAACTGTTCAACTTGGCTTTCACCACAGCTGTTCAAGTCTCCTTTGCTTGAAGGAGGGGATGGGGAAGGTCGGGTCCCCACCGGCGAAATTACATGCAGAGTTCCTAGAGCGGCGTCATTCTGCGGCTCCCGCTCCATAGCTTCAGTTTAGGGAACAACAGTGTCGCTAAGCAGGGGTTGGACCTGGGCCTTTTTTAGAAAACGAATCTCTTGCCCTCGTTTGTCACTACCCTGGAGTTAAAAAGGAGAGGCTGTTAAGGTACTGAAATAGTGCCTCGGAAGTTTCCTGGAAACCACAAATTTACGTAGGCAACTCTTCAGAATCGGAGACCCCAATGCAGGTCTCCGATTCTGGTCAATTATCACAGATCCCAAGCTGGCAGTCAAGCAATGGGACTTTATTGGACTTACTAGGTGTCAGGCCCAGTTCTAGTCACTGAGGCCAGAACAGTGAAGACAATGACAGCCTCACCCTCACGGAGCTCAGCCATCTAGAGGGTGACTAATCTGGTAAAGTTATTAGCAATAAGGTCCAAGAGGCGCCCTCCCTCTCGCCTTTCCATCATAAGAAGGAGCTGTTCTGGGCTACTTGAAACTGTTTTCACCAAAGATGATACTAATGTAATGGTAAGGCTCTTTGCCTTAAGCATTTACTTTTAGAAAATTTTTTTGACTTAGAAATGTTCTCCCACCTCTTTAAAGTCCTTTATATTATATTTATATTTATATTATTTATACTATGTATTATAAAATAAAATATATTTAATAAAACAAAAATATACATATATAAAATATAATAAAATATATTAATAAAATCAAACATTGAATACACTTATATTATTTTAATATTATTAAATATTATCTATATTTTATATTATTTGTATGATTACTATATTTTTAATTTTCAATGTTATTAAATATTGTTTATATTTAATGATATAATTTATATTATTTACATTTTGAAATATTTAAAATATTTATTTTTAATATAATTTATATTATCATACTAATTTTATTGTATTTATATAATAATATAATATTATTTTATGTTCGGCTATGAACATGATTCTCCAGCTCCTTGCTCATTAAGCTCACCTGGGAATTATTTTTTTAAATCTTGATGCCCGAGACCCACTCTGGAACAATTAAAGTGGAACCTCTCAGGGGTGAGGTCTAAGAATTAAGATGTTTTAAAGCTCTTTAGGTAGCTGCAGTGGGCAGCCCGTGTTGAGAACTGGGGAGTAGTGACGTTTGAACCCTGTCGGGTCATTTGGTAGAATGTGTGGAGCGAGTTTGGGGTAATTAGGTGGGTATTTACCCACTCTGTCCCAGAGGCCTGGCAGCTTAAAAAAAAAGACTGAACAAACAGTTCAAACCTTCGTGTTGATGGCAATTATTGGCTGTTCATTTTTCAGAACTGGGCTTGCCAGTGATAACCTTTCCAACTTGAGTTATCAGTCAGGATTGCATTCGGTTACAAGAAATAGAAAAACTGTCAGACATAGGCATCAATAAGTCATGGTTTATTTCTCTCATATAATAAGAAGTTCAGAAGTGGACAGACAAGGCTAGTGTCAGGATGTTGGCAAAGAACCAAGCTCCTTCTCTCTCTCTCTCTGTGCAGCCAACCTCAGTAGGTGTCTTTCATCCTCAAGGCTGCAAAATGGCTGCTGAACATCAGTCTGTGTTGAGGGAGAATGACCTTTGTCCTGGTGAGGCTTTGCCTTTTTAGTTGGGAAGGGCACCTCTGTGCTTACATCTCATTGGTCAGAATCTGTCACATGGTCCCCCCTAGCTGCAAGGGAAGCTCGGCATTTGAGACATTCTTTTTCCAGTCTCTCTAGAGGAAAGTAAGGGGAAGGAATTTAGGACAGAGACTGTGTGAGCCAACCTATGGTGTTTCTCACATAGGAGGTCGATGAAATCATAGTCCTGAAAGCCAAGGAACGGGCGACAGGACTCCAGACAGGGCCCTGAGGCATGGCTGATGCGGCTAAGCATCGGCTGATGATGAGGGCACTCAGGCCTTAGAGCTTCAGCTTGCAGGCATGAAAGTGAAGACTTCTCCAGAATCAGACACGTACATTACTCAGTGCAAAGACCTGTGGCTTAGTGATTGTTCTTTTCTCCTTATCCAGTGAGGAGCAGGAGTTGGGGCTGATTTCCCCGGGATGGGTGGCAGAGGCAGGAAGGCATAGATCCTCCTCTGGCTTGGGCAGTGTCCTACCTCGCAGTTCTCAGACTTCTCCAGGAATGGTGGGCTCCACCTGTATCTGCATCTGCTGGCCCGGGCTTGGTAACTGCTGGAGACTCAACATGTAGCTGGGTGTGAGGGATATACAGCAAGCGTCACACACAGCTCTCATATTTAAGTGTGGGTGGGAGCTAAAAGGTCACTGTACCAATAAATGACTGCGTGTTCTGTTGAGGAGGAAACACACAGGGACTATTTTCACCCTTCTGGAAATTTCGATTAGAAAATTCAAGGAGAAGGTCAAGACACTAAACCAGAGCTAGCAGGAAGGAGGACCAAGTTCTGCTCAGAATGCCTGGGGAGTCCCTGCCACAGCCTTGGGTAAAATGCCTGTCCTTGGCCTTGTAGTCCTAGCTGGCTTCCCTGTGGGTAAGGGACCTGTCTGGGGATTCCCCATCATTCAAGAGCTCTTTGAGTGACCCCCTTCTCGCCCCTCCAGTAGGGAATTTCCCAGAATGTTCCCACACCCCCATGAAGCCTCTTGCTTAGCCACCCCCAAGCTGTTTGTGGTTCATGATAGGAGTGGCATCAAGTAATAAGCCCACAGATGAAGGCGAATTGTTAACGTTAGCATCTGGATTCACATGAAGCAGCAAAGAGGGAAGATGAAATTGGAAAGCCAGCAGGGCTGAGGCCTCACAGGGGATAATTACCAAATATCATAAGATTTAAACAGACTTCAAAGGCAAGACAGGATGGTGGGTGCAGACTCTGAAGCCAGACTGCCTCAATTCGAACACGGGTGCTGCAACTTACAAGCTGTGTGACCTTAAACAAGTCACTTAACTTCTCTGTGCCTTAGTCTTTCCTCCTCTGTAAAATGTGGATAATAATATATCTACCACATAGGGTTGTTGCAAAGATTAAATATCATGATAACTGAAAAATACTTAAAAGAGTGACTGGCACATGGTAGCATTCAGTAAATGCTTATTATTATTAAGTCAAGCTAGATTATTTTAGCTACATTATTTTATTTTAAAAATTTGGCTTCTACTAATATTTCTCATATAAATTGAGCATACATCCTCTGCCCCAAACACACACACACACACACACACACACACACAACCTTCCCAATAGGTGGAGGTTAGAGGTTCTAGTTTGCTAATACACTCTGATAGTCAGTTTGGAATCTGAAATAGCTGAGAGCTGGAGAGGGCTTGGAGATCTTCTAAGCCTGTGGTTTTCAACACACGCTGCACGTTAGAATCCCCTGGGGAGCCTTCAACAACCCAATGCCCAGGCTGCACCCCAGATGGATTAAATCAGAATCAGGCATTAGTGTTGTTAAAGCTCCTCGGCGCATCCTACTGACCCCAGTGTGTGGCAGAGGTTGAGAATCATTGTTTGGTCCAGTCTTCCTGTTTGAAAGGGAGGCAACTGGGGCTCAGAGAGGGAAAGCAAGTCACTGAGGGTCACCCAGCCAGGACCAGGACCCAGGACCCCTGACCCCAGTTACTGCTGATTATGCCCACCGTTGTCATGTATTCCCGACCTCGCTCTGCATCTGGAGGAAGGTCTGGCCTCGAGTTAGCCCGCTAACAGAGTGGCTGGACAGGAGATTCCCGCCCCTCTCAGGGCAGGAAGCAGATGATCCGCTCTCTGGTTGGAAGAATATGACCGACTCAGGGCTCTTGTACTGTGTTGTGTTGAGGGATCACCCAAACCAAGACCCAGTTGTCCCTTGGGAGACCGCAGGGCAGCTGAGGACTTCTTAGTGAGCTCTGGAGACCTTTGGTCACCTGCGTGGCCAGTCCCCCAGGAGAAGCAGTTGGGTGTGCTGGACGCAGCACAGGGCAGAGAACGGGGAAGCCCCAAGCCAAGCCCTGCTCGGGCCCCTACGAGGTTATGGGGCTTCAGAACAATCACTCACTCACTCAGAGTTTCTGGACCTCTGAGAAAATAAGTGTCTGGAGAAGAATCCTATTGCCCTTTCTCCCTACAGCTGCTGCCACCAGCCTGTGGTCATTTGGGGGAATATGCGGAGTACGTTTGTCCCAGGTCTCAGTTGGCTTGATCTGTAAAGTGGGGGTAATGAGAACAGCCGGCCTTCTGTATCCACCCCAGCGGGCTCTTGTGGGGAGCCTGAAGGCCCTCGATGAATTCTAAAAAGTAGAAGGCAGATCACGTGGGAGCCCGAAGGCAGGCTCACCCCTCCCCCACCGTCGCATGCGTGTTAGAAGCTGAAACGTACACGTCCCAAACATTCCTTTCCTCTTCGCTCTCACTGAGTTCTAGGTTTCCAGCCCCCACTGGAAAGTTAGGGGGAAGTTAGAGGACGTGATCGTTGTACCTCTGGGTAGACAGCAGCTCCCGTGGCTGCCCTTGCCACTTGTCCCTGTGAGCCCTTCCCAGGGCGTGACTGCACAGGGAGGTTCAGAGCGGACCGAGCAGCGGTAGGTGGGGACGTGGAGGGATGAGGCCCCAGATCAGCCACTTCCTCCTGCAAGGGAAGTCGAACTCTTCCTCCTGCATGCGTCTGGCGGGCTGCAGGCCCCTGGGCTGGCAGGGCTGCTTTCTCTGGGGCCCTCGCAGGAAGCAGTCTTGCTTCCCAAGGTACAGACAAGTTTCTTGTCACAAGTGGTGGCTTTCTGGTTAGAGGCGGCCGCGGTTATGAACCGCCCCCTAGAGCTCTGGGATCTGCAGGCAGGGGGGCGGACGCAGGGAGACGAGAAAGCAGCCAGCGAGCGCTCAGCGCAGCTTGCGCCGGGAGGAGGAACCTGCTGTCACTTCCCGTAAGCTGGGCCTGCCTCTAGGCGGGGAGAAGGTCAGAGCAGTTCGTCCCTGCAGCCCGCCCACCCTGCCCCTCCCTGAGCCTCGGGGTTTGCCCAGGCTCTTCGGAGCACAAAATTTACGGTAAATGTTGTCACCAGTGGAAACTCTCAGAGGGGGCGAGGAAAAGAGCTAGAGGAAGGGGCCAGGACTCCCGGTCCCCAGTTCCCGTCTTACCGACACCCCCCGGCTCATGTGTGGCTTTATCTCACCTTTCGGTAAAGAGGGGATGCCCTCCCTCTGGGATGTGCCCGGAAACAACCAATGGTAAGATCAATGAGCCAGCCACCCTTTGCAGAAGCAGCAGCCAGGGGCTCCGACTCCACCAGCATGGCTCTTGGTGTCCCACACGCACCAGCCCATTTTAGAGATCGGGCTTTCCTTCGCACAGACCTAGGCACATTTTCTAGCTTGGAGCCTCATGCAGGAAGTGCCAGGCTGAGGCTGAGCATGCTGGCATCTGTCCTTCAGAAATGGATGGAAACGGGCTCGATGGGTTCATAGCTCCTCTTTTTTAAGAGAACCCCCATTGGGGCCGGCCTGGTGGCGTAGTTGTTAAGTTGTGCACTCCACTCCAGCAGCCCGGGGTTCGGGGGTTTGGATCCCGAGTGCAGACTTACATACCATTCATCACACCATGCTGCAGCAGCATCCCACATACAAAATAGAGGAAGACTGGCACAGATGTTAGCTCAGCAACAATCTTCCTCACCAAAAAAAGAGAGAAAAGAACCCGCATTGTATATATATACACCACATCTTTATCCATTCAAAAAGACAAAAGTGTGCCATTTGTGACAACATATACTCAACAATACTTGAGGGTATTATGCTGAGTGAAATAAGTCAGACAGAGAAAAACAAACTCTGTATGATTTCACTCATATGTGGAAGATAAACAAACACATCGAAAAGGAGAACAGATTGGTGGTTACCAGAGGGGGAGGGGGTGCAGGGAGGGCAAAAGGGGTAAAGGGGCATGTGTGTACGGTGATGGATAAAAATTGGACTGCTGATGATGAACATGATGCAGTCTATACAGAAACTGAAATACAGTCATGTGCACCTGAAATTTACACACTGTTATAAGCCAAGATGACCTCAATAAAATAATTAGAAAAAAAAGAACATCCCAGGTGCATTTGTTAGGGTAATTAGCAGTGTAACTAGCTCTTTCATTAGCCTGCGGCTCATGTTCCTGATGAACGACTTAAGGCAAATTTTAAATGTCTAGTTGTCTTATATCTGCTCACTGCCCACCATAATTTTGAGTCAACTTCTAGCCCAGCAGTTGATGTCATCAACTAGTCAATCAACAAACATTTGAGTTCCTACTATGTGCCAGGCACTTAATAAGTCCTTGAATGATTAAAATAAATTTAATATCCTATTTAACTAGTGTTTTCAAACTTGCCTGATCATTAGAATGACCTGGGGCACTTGGTAAAAATTCAGATTCCTAGAATTCACCCCAAATCCCAAACCCACTGAGTTCAAACCTCTAGATTTCAGCAACAGCCTGAAACTATATTTGTAATAAGCCCTCAAATTAATACAAATGATATGGCAAGTTTCGGAAATGCTGACCTAAATCAAACAGAACTAGAAAAGGAAGACCTGGACTCCAAATATCAGGTTGCTTTTTGGACTGAAATGTGATTTATTTGCATCTCCAGGGCCATTTCCCCTTCCTCTCTGGGCACTAACTTGTATCGGAGAAAGTCAGTTTGATTGAGTCAAGGAATGTGAACCTTAAAATGCAATTCCCCCAGGGTTTTCTGAAGGCGCAATTGTTTTCCAGTATATGTTAATTGCTGGAGGGTAATTGGTGATTAATTAATGATGTGATCAGTACCCAGCACTCTTTGCCCTCAGTTTTCCTGATCAGCAGGTATCTGATGGTTCCCTTAAGCAATTGGGGGAAGATGTTTCTGGAAAAAAGGAAGCACATGTGATTGGGACACGCCCAGAGTACAGTAAAACAGGCAGAATGGAGTGGAGTCGGACACTGGGGTGGATTTTGACCGTTTAATATTTATCAAGACCCTAAAGTGTTCTAGAATCTGGATGAAGTAGACAATTACAATAACCATGGACTCTGTCTGTAAGACTAAGTGCAAAGCTTGGGGAGACCTGGAGAGCACCTGTGACAGAGTGGAAAAGAGCGGAATTAGCGTGAGATGTTCTCCCTCACCGGTTCCCATTTTCTCAGGCTCCAGCCTGCCCGCCAATTGCCCTTGACATACGCCTGCCCCTCTCAGCCTACCTACACCCTCTCGGGGACCCCTGTACACATGCACACACAGAAGGGCACACGCACACACAGATTCACACATACACTTCTGTTAGATGGAACCATATGAAACTGCCATTCTTATAGGTCAAAATAGGCAGATATCAGCAATTTCATTTGGCTCAACCTAATATCTATGCACATATATGTTCATATATACATGTGCTTATATAGATGCCCCCATACACACACGTGACGCCGACAAATATATATGCACACGTGCACACACTCACATGCGCGGAAAAATTCACCCATGCCGTTCTGCATGGCTGTGTTAGTGAAAACCTAATATGGACTCCTCCTGCTCCCCCACCCCCAATCTTGCTGTCTTCCCTGAACTTAATGTCCAATGCCGGTCCCCCCCACAGGAGAGTGAAGACCTGGAGAAACAGAACGCGGCCCTGCGCAAAGAGATCAAGCAGCTCACAGAGGAGATGAAGTACTTCACGTCGGTGCTGAGCAGCCACGAGCCCCTGTGCTCGGTGTTGGCCACGGGCACGCCCTCACCCCCCGAGGTGGTGTACAGCACCCATGCCTTCCACCAGCCTCACGTCAGCTCCCCGCGCTTCCAGCCCTGAGCTCCCAGAGGTGGGGGAGAGCGGAGCCCCCCACCCCCAGCTGCTCCGGCAGGCCTCAGGAGGGGCACACAGACTGTGGCCAGGCTGCCCTCGTCCCTCGGAGCCCTCTCTCCAGCTGGAGACCGGAGGCAGAGGCCTGGACAAGGATTGAGCACAGGACCATAGCAGCTGGAAGAGTGTGAGACCTCCCAGCAGTGAGGCAGCCCGTCGGTGTGTGCTGGACCCTATGTGGGTGGGAGGCCCCATCCAGAGTTGTACCAAGCATAATGCCCGAGTCCCGTGGCAGAGGGAGGAGGGCAGGAAAGTGTTATTTTTCTAAATAAATGTCTTAAAAGAAGCCAATTTCCTCTTTTACACTGTCCCTTGAAACCCTAAACTCTGTGGGGTTGGGCCTTCTTTCATTATTGGCCTCAAGAGCCCTTAAACCTCTAACAGCTCTGCTTTTCCAGAGTTTGTTATCAGCTTGGGAAGCTGGGTATATTCACAGCATCTTCAGTCATCCCTCTAGGCATCTTCTTGATTTTCCTCCCAAATCCTCTCTCCATGACCTCCCACCTTCCAGTCCTCTTTGCCTGGTGCTCTCTGGACTGTCAGCGGGTCATTTTCTGACAGGGCGAAGGACAGGGCAAGATGCGTTCAGGGGAATGGGCATTCAAGTTGACACCACCATCTCGCACTCACACAACCACACTTACTCAGCTCCACACAGACAGCCTGCTCTGTGCTGCCGTGTGCCAGGCCCTGAGCAAGGTGATCTAGGAATACAGGGGTGACACCACACAGGTAAGGCAGTGCTTTCCTCGTGCTCTCATGGGGCAGCACGAGCCTTCGGGACACGGGGACTTTCCAGCCAAAGCGTCTCCATGTCCGACTGAGGACGCCACCTCCCCTCGGGAAGCTGTGATAAAGGTTGCCTGTCTCCATGAGGCTCTGCAGGCTGCCATCCTGGGCACAGCTGGAGGGCAGCAGTGGCTCAGGTGGCACAGAGTTGTCTTCAGGGCTTCAAGTTCACCAGTTTGGGCAGAGCCTGAAACCAGCATGTTCTGGTTCCCCCGCTCCGATGTCCACCTGTTCATCAGAGATCCCCAGGCCGAGTGCCTACTGACCTGCACGCACAGCCACACCACCGCCCAAGAGCAACGGCAGGTCCTGCCCACACACACAGCCCCTGCTGAGCCAGCTGGGGACAAAAGTGACAGACATCTGATTTAGCTCTTTCGGCAGCCACCCTCAGTCTCATCTGTTGGTCCTTCGGAGGGACTACCACTGCCCACTGGCCCCCAGCTGGCAGCCATCTTGGGATGTGGTGACCACAGGGGAAAGAGAGGCGCAGGCCTGTTCCCCGGTGCCAGCACCTCCTCCAGCTGTGGCTGCCAGCCATGCTTAGTTGAGGCAAGGTCTAATTCTGGTGCTCCCCACCCAAGTCTCTCCCACTCCGCTGGGGTCATGCCAGTCGGGTTAGCATGATTACTAAACCCTGCAGAGTCTGGGAAAGCTGGGTCCTAGCGTGTGGTCACCTGGCCTCCTAGAGACCTATCTGTGGGAAGAGTCCAACCCAAGGGCTTCTGATGGCACACGGCCGCCGCCACGCCCCTCACTCTTGAAGCCAGTGCATGTGGATGCCCAGAGTGTGGGAACTGGGCTCAGAGCCTGTTGGAGGCAGCCCAGAAGACCTTCCCCGAGTGTCAGCATCGCTTCCAGTGCAGAACGCAGCATTTCACCTTTGGTCTCCCGAGAGAACTGGGTGAATGGGGCTCCTCGGCCGGTGCGTGGACTCAGTGTAGACCAGGCTGTGTGACGAGGGACTGCAGCAAGGAGGCGCTCCCTCATCAGTTTCCCTCAGCACCTGGTCTCTGGTAGCTAAGGCTCTGGGTGGCCTTGTCCCAGAGCAAAGAAGACAATCAACGTTTCAGATGTTGCATGCATTGAATAGAACTGGCTTTTCTTTCTCAGTCTTGGGAAGCAGAACGTTAGGCCCTGCTTGCTTTACAGCCACCTCTGCCACGGCCTGGCCTCTCCTGGGAGGCTGGGGCAGGCTTCTTTCCAATCAGAGATTTTTCTCCCCACCCCTGCTCTAGCTCTGTGATTTCCCCCCAGAAACCCCCGCAGAAGGCACATGACCTGTGCTGGACATCTTCTGAATGGCATTCAGGGCGAGAACTAGAAATGCGGAGCTCACGTGCGCTGTCGCATCTCTCGGCAAGGACTTCTCTTCCTCTTTCATTCTGCACTTTCTAATGACCCCGGCCAGTTCCACTTCTCCTTTCTGATCAGGCCGGTGGAGGCAGCAGGAGGCTGAGCCTCAGACGAGTGCCAGCACTGACTCTCGCCACACCGGGAAATTGGAGGGCAGCCACGAAGAGATTTGAACTTCCAGAGCTTTGACCGTGGATTCCCACCAACCAGGCTCTGTCCCAGCCTCCTACCCATGACAGACATGGCTCCCTCAGGCTGGTGGGCCATTGACCCACACTCCAATACCTCCAGGGCCCAGGCAGGCACTGTAAATACATGAAGCTCACTGGATGTAGAACAATGGGGAGTGGTGGGGAGAGTGGCAAACTGAGGAGTGAGTGCTTACCTGCCTAAAGCAGGCAGCTGCCCCTTGGTTCTATCCCACGTTGCCATACCTTCCAATTTGTCAAGAAAAGCCCAAATCAGAATTTCTATAAGAAATGTCCTTATTTTTAAAACACTCTGCATATCGAACAAACTAAGTGGAGCAGGTTTGCCCCTAACATTTGCAAGGCCAGGGGCAGGAGTACCAACAGAGGACACATACCATAAGTCTAAATATTTACACATTATAAATCAAGCTTATAAAATACCTTAGCCAGCCCTGGTGGTGTAGTGGTTAAGATTTGGTGCTCTCGCTGCCACGGCCTGGGTTCATTTCCTGGTCAGGGAACCACCACTCGTCTGTCAGTTGTCATACTATGGCGGCTGCATGTTGCTGTGATGCTGAAAGCTATGCCACTGGTATTTCAAATACCAGCAGCGTCACCCATGGTGGACAGGTTTCAGTGGAGCTTCCAGACTAAGGCAGACTAGGAAGAAGGACCTGGCCACCCACTTCTGAAAAAACTGGCCATGAAAACCCTGAGAACAGCATCAGAGCATTGTCTGCTAGAGCACACGAAGGTGAGAGGATGGCGCAGAAAGACCGGGCAGGGTTCCGCTCTGCTGTCCACGGGTCGCTAGGAGTGGGATCAACTCAACAGCACTAACAACAAAATAAAATACGTTAAACAAAAAATGTTCTTTTCTCCTACCTTGACAAATACATCTTCATAACAACCTGGAAGGCAAGGTTTGGATTGAGAATCCTTAGACGCTCGGAACTTGGCATTAGCACAGGGCGGTACAGAGAGAAACAGCCCTCAGGCTGCAGCCTGTCCTTGTCTTGTCACTACCCTAGCTCTGTCTCAGCAGCCTCGCGTCATGTTGGTGGACACACCACCTGCAAGCCAGGGGTCCATCCCACACAGACAGCCATCCCTTGGCCTCCCCTCGGGCCTAGGGGTGCACGTACCGGTTGTCTGGTCCACCCTGGAGAAGACATATCTGGGGCAGAGGGCTACGCTTCCTGGAAGCCAGCTCAGGGCCACACAGGCATGATCCTGGTGTCCTGGGTATGTGAGGCATGGTCTAACATGGGACAGAGGGCTGTGGGTAGGCATGTCCCCTGCGTCCTAAGGACTCCTTGCCCCATGGGAAGGGATGTAGCAGGACGAGGGCCAGTGCTGGTCCCTGTAATGTGGGGAGTACAGAGCTCGGTCCTCTTTTGCCTGGGTCTGAGGGTGGCACTGCAGAGGTCTGCCAGTCTGTAACTCTGACCTAGGTCACCGAGGTCTCCCTGGAGAGCCCAGGCCAGGGGAAGGTTCTGTGCACCAAGGAAGGGGTGCAGGACAGTGTCATCGTCATCTGTCACTTTGACTCGAGGGGTCCTGGGGAATCTCCGTTTTCCCACCTGCCGTCCTCGGTGTTGATCTCTTACTAGCAGTGTTATTCCCTGAGACAGTGTCACAGCAAATTACAGGAAGGCCAGATTTTCAGTCTGCAGGTCGAAAAGTGTGGGTGGGGAGAGACGGGTGGCAAAGTCAACTTGAAGGTCACAGGGTTGCCATCTGCTGGACCCAAACTTACCAGCAGTGTTTATTAATACCTCCAGCCAACGTCCCAGTTGTGGCTGCGGCTTCACAGTGAAGGCGCTGAGCCAGCTGGGCACCCCACTGCTTTTCGGGACAAACAGGCCGTCGCTCTCTGCTGCCCCGGCCTCCTTCTCCCTTACAGGTTTCAGGGCCCCAGAGCTGCTCAGGAATTGCAACGGGGGAAAACGGCTAGAGAACTGAGACCAGCACTAAGGTGGTAAAGACTTCATAATCTTTCATCTCTGGCAGAGGGGACTGGCATTTTAAGAGGCACCTGGGGAGAGTGTTGCCTGACCAAAGGAATGGTGGCTAAGGGAGGCATTTCAGGCTGAGTAGCAAGTACGGAGAGGAGACTGTTAATGTATGTCCTGCCATATGGATGACCAGCTACTGTGCTGGCCTTGTGTGGGTACCTGGGGAATGGCATATGGGGCGAGAAGGGAACAGAGATGTATTCCTCCTAAAATCTTGTTTGGCAACTGCTTGATGTGTGATCTGACTTAATCCACTTCCAGGAAGATAGACTCAAAACTTGATCGTGGTGTAAAGAATCTACCAGCAGACAGAGATCAGGAGCCCCTTCTTGGAGGAATTCACTAGGAAAATTTGCACAGACACATTCCGTGGCTGCTGAGGAGGTTTGTCTGGCTCCTTCTGGAAGATTCCTGGTAAGAGACTGCTGAGCTTGTCACTGAACCTAGAAACCAAGGTTAGAAGCAGTGGCAGAGACTGACAATTGACTTCTCAAAGCCGTTCTCCCCTTTTCCTTCTCTACAGAACCCTCATTTTGTCTAGGATGGCAATGTGCCCATCTAAAAGATTACATTTCCCAGACTCCCTTGCAGCTAGGGATAGCCATGTGACACAGGCCAATGACATATAAGCAGAAATTACTGGGTAGAGCTTATAAGAAAGCTCTTTAAAAGGTGGAGCCATCTCAGTTGGCACTTTCTCCTCCTTTCTGTCTAGAAGGCAGATGCAATGTAGGAGGTAGGCAACCATTTTAGGACCATGGGACAACCACGTGTATGAAGGAGGAAAAGAGATTCTGGGTCCCTGGTAACAACACAGAAATGTGATGATACATGTTCCGGAAGGCCTGCCTCTGGGTTTTGTTTAAGTGAAAGTAGGAAAGAGTTTATTTGGTTAAGACACTATGAGTAGCACTATTATGGGCTGTTTACCAAATTCTCTCTAACGCAGGAGCCAAGAGAACAAACAACCAAACAAGGAATTTAAACCATTGCCCCAACTCGGTGGTTCTCAACTGGGGGTGATGGTGTCCCTCAAGGGACAATTGACAATGTCTGGAGACATTTTTGGTTGTTACAACTTGGGAGACAGGTGCTGCTGGTATCTAGTGAATAGAAGCCAGGGATGCTGCTAACATCCTGCAATGCACAGGACAGACTCCATGGCAGAGAGTTCTCCAGCCCCAGTGTCAGCAGGGCAGAGGGTGAGAAACCATGCAGCCAGCCCTAGTGCTTCCAGAGCACTAGCCCTTAGCCCACTCCCCTGCCCTGGCCCCCTGTCCATCCCTCCACTCATGGAAACAAACCCTGGTACTGGCCAGGCTGAAAAACTCAGGCCCTTGAGCACAGTTTGCACTTTCCGTATGCTACGCCTTAGCTCATGTCTCTTTCCTCTGCCTAGAATCGTGTCATCTTCTCAGTGGTTCTTTAGAGGGGGCCCAGGAATCTTCATTTTTAATAAGGATCCTGGTGATTCTGATCTAAGTGGTATGAGATGCATAACTTTATCACGCCACATTAGTTTTTTTGAAATTCTTCCCGTTTTTCAAAATCCAACTCAGTCACCACAGTGCCTGCCTGGAATGTGGGATGGTTTTAGGTGATACTTGGTTAAAACTTACTTACTTTAACCAGTATATATTTATTCTAATAAGTCTAGTAGTTTTCCATTTATTGTAATGATATACAGGATCCTTTACAAATAAATTTACTTTCATAAAAAAGTGAATCGATTTAAACAAGCTTGAGCTAAAAACTCCAGTTGTTTAGGAAACATCATTCTCGTTAATGGACAGTATGTAAATATTTGTTTTGTTTTCCATGTTGTTGCTTTCTGATGTGCACAGAAGACAAACAGGAAGGAGGCAAAAGCGAGATGTTGGCCAAAACCAAGAGCAGTTACATTCTTCTTTTGTTTAAAAATACATACATTTAGATTGTTAAAGCCTAGCAAATATAGGGTATAAAACTAAAATTTGAAAGCCCAGAAGCATCCCTGAAATTTCCCCTTTTTATTTTCTCTAGAGAACATCCAGGTCTGAAAAGTGAAAAGCATCATATCTCATTTCCTCATCTCGCGGCATTTTAAGATAGACACTGAATTTTCCAAACCATCTTGCAACGTGCAGTCACAGACATAGGTCCCCATTCCTGGAGATGCGCTCTTCACAGGGGTGCCATTGGAGCAGTGAAATTAGGCTGAGTCACAGCAGCACCATGTCCCGCCCCGTCCCCATGAGCACCTCTTCTCTAAGTGAAGTCAGCATCATTCACCTCAAATGCTTATCAACCGCCTGCCGGCACATGACGTGACTGGGGTTTAAGAGCTACTCAAGGTGACTGTTAAGCTGAAGACCCAAATCCTTGATGGGGCCCCCAAGGCCTTATATCCTCTGCCCTCGGCTCATCTCACACACCCTCATTTCCTCTCACTGGCCCTGTGCCTTTCTCCAGTTCACTACACTCCCTCCTGCTTCAGAATCTCACTCATGCTGTTCAGTCTCAACTAACGCTCTTTACCCCGTACTCCCCCTCCATCTGGTTAACTCCTACCTTTTCTTCAAACATCAGTTTAGGGAAGTTTCACCCAATTCTCAGATGAGATCAGATGCCCACTATCACACGGTTTCATAGCAACACATACCCTTCCTTCATAGTCACTAATAGACTGAAATTTCACACGTATCTGTGTGGTTATTTGGTTAACGTTTGTCTATTCCTAGACGATAAGGTTCTATGATGGCAGAACCTTGCAAAGCTTTGGCTCACCTTTGTATTCTCAGCTCTCTGCCCAGTAGCAAAGAGCCTGTCACACAGTAGGAACTCAATAAATATTTGTTGATTGAATGAATGAAAGAATAAATGAATGAATGAAGCACAGCGCCTGCCTTCTAGGAATGTATAATCCAGGAAAATTCTTATTCTGACAATGAATACAAGTAACAACACAAACATTTGACCTACATACAGACGGCAAGTCTCAATCAGATCTTTAAAGAGCAGGAATGGAGGGAGGGACTCATTCCTGTGAAGACGGTAGAGATTGCGGACAGGAACCCCACGTGGGGCCGAGGAGGCTAAGGTGGTGAGCTGTGTCTCCTGAGTCACACTGTCATCTAGCTTTTAGTCTTGTAAATCTAGATGTCACCAGTCAGACAGAGGCAAGGACCAGGATCAAAGCAGAAGCAGGCTGGAGTCCCGAACAGGGCTCGTAAAAGGACATTCACCTCTGTCTGCCCTCATCAGCCTCTGCTCTATTCCTCCAAGTCCTGCTTCCATGATAATGTACAATGGAAGGTGGCCTGTCTGCCTGCCCAACTGGCTCTCCATGCCCCTGCCTACACACACACACACACACACACACACACAGACACTCCGTAAACCCATCCTCTGACCCAGACAGGACAGATGAAGATGATAAAAACAGGACATTCACTCATATCATGACAAAGCCACCAGTGGTGACTAATGGTGGACAGTCACATGACTCTCTAAATAGGCCATTCACTAACCCACGAGAAAAGGTAGAGACCATCTCTGTCTTGGATACTTCTGTACCCCTAGTAGCACAGGGATACAGCAGGCACCTAAGATTTGCTGGTTTGATAAACGAGTGAAGGAAAAAAGGACCTCTTACATTCTCAAGGCTTGTCTACTTCAGGTTAAATTTACCCACGGCTCCCTCACATGTTTGTGTCCCATTGTTTATCTCCAGGGGGTAGGAGGAACAAGGCTGTAGGAGCCCCAAATCCTGAGCAAGCAAGGCTGACTGGGTTGGCCTGGTGGCCTCTAGGAAGTTTCTGGTACCACTAGGATAGGCATCTACTTCTGTCTGGGTCTAACCCCTGGGGATCGAAGACAGGGTGTCATGAACTGTGACCTAGAACTGGGATGCAGGTGATGGGAGGGGTCATTTTTTGCCACCCAGAATCCATTCCTCCTTCTTTTGGTAAAACACCCTACTTTCCTTTTCAAGAACTGCCTCTTGAGCCAGTCCTGATGGCCTAGTGGTTAAAGTTTGGTGCTTTCATTGCTTCAGCAGCCAGGGTTTGGTTCCTGGTTGGGGAACCACACCACCTGTCTGTCAGTAGCCACGCTATGGTGGTGGCTCACACAGGAGAACTAGAAGCACTTACGACTACAATATACAACTATGTACTGGGGCTTTGGGGAGGGGAAAAAAAAAAGGAATTGCCTCTTTCCCACATGTAGGGCTGTCAGTCAGGTGCCTGGCCATATTGGGAGAAGGTGCAATCATGTGACCCAGTTTGGGCCAGACTCTTTCCTGGAATTTCACTCTTGAGCAGAGCAAAGGAAAGAGCCAAAAGACAGTGGGAGCCCCCCACTCCAGCTGCAAAGGCCTGAGCAGAGAACTCCTGTGGTGGAGCACTGCCCTGGGCCTGTCTTATTCTGAGCCTTGTTTCCAGCCTTCCTTTGGATTCTGGGAGCCACACAATATCCTTCCAACAAATTCCCTTCCTCCTTAAGTCAGCCAGAGTGAGCTTCTATTAAGAAACCCAGCACTCAGGAATGAAGCATTAGTCACACCTGGGTTACCCAGGAAGTGGGGCGGGCACTGGATCCTAATTCTCAGAGGCCATCAAGAGCAGGCTGCTTTCTGAGAGGGTTCCTGGGTGCCCTGTGCTCCAGAGAAACCGGGACTTCAGCCAGCCCTGCACCAGCCTCTGGCGACCCGACCCGGGTAAGACCCTTTACTGCTTCTGGCAAGAACTCCAGGTTCTAATTTGAAAACCACCCCTGGGAATTTGCAACTCAGCCTCCAGGCTGCACTCTTCATCCCCTTTCCTTCCTTCCTGCAAAGACCAGCCAACCTGCCCAGGGGCAATATTTGAAAGTCTGGGCCAGCGCCGGCCAATCAGAATGTGCGGGGGAGCTGGAGCAGGGGTAAGGCAGGCCCAGCACTGAAACATGGAGGGCGCTAGGGCGGGGCTACCGGCTAGCCAGAACGTAAATACTTCAGTCTTGTAACAACCGGCTGCACTAGGCACCCACGCGTGGGGAACAGCTCCACGCCTATAGGATGGGAGCGCCTCTGAGGGAGGGGCGCTCTACAGTGGGCGTGACCCTGCTCTCCCCAGCCTTCGCTCCCCACCTGTCCCTGCCTAGACAAGGGCTCCGCACAGAGCAGGTGGTTAACACACATTGGCAAATAAAAATCCCCGGATAGAGAAAGAAGTGAAGAGTTAGAGAAGGGGTAGAAGGAGGCAAGGAAGGGGGAAAGTGGATCTCTTCTAGAAAAATCAGACTGCGGACCTTCCCCCTGCGTTCACACTCCCCATGGGGGCTGTCTTGAAAGAGGAAAAAAGGTGCAGAATAGGGAGATGCATGCAAGTGTAAGAGGGGGAGAGGGCGGGGGAGGGGTGGCCCGCAGCCCCATGGCCCAGTGGTTAAGTTCGTGAGCTCCGCCTCGGTGGCTGAGGGCTTCACTGGTTTGGATCCTGGGAGCGGACATGGCACCACTCATAAGGCCATGCTGAGCCTGCATCCCACATAGCACAACCAGAACTATGTAGTGGGGGGGCTTCCGGGACAAAGAAAAGAAAAGAAAAAAAGAAGATTGGCAACAGATGTTAGCTCAGGTGCCAATCTTTAAGAAAAGCAAAAGAGCAGGCTGTGCTGCCCTTCTTGCTGGGGCAGAGGGGAGAGCGGCTGCCACTTATCAAACATTTGCCTCATTGTTCACTGGATTATTTTAGGAACCATTCCTTTCCCCATTTTGCAGATAAAGGAACAGACTCAAGAGGTTACATGGTTTGCCCAAAGTCACACAGTGGAGTGCAGAGATGGGGCTCAAACTCACCTTCGTTACCTCCAAAGCTGGAGCTATGGATGACGGTTGAGCGCCCTGGGGGAATTTCTGAGTCCCAGCTAACAGCCAGGACGGCGGGGCAGCAGTCTTGAGTTGGTGCTGCCACCTAGGGACAAGACAGAGAACTGTGACCCAAACCTTCCCCTCCTTCCTCCCCCTCCAGGCTCCAACCCCGCCCCCGGCTTGAGAGGCCCGCAGGGCTGAGCGCTCCCTCTGGCAGCCAACCACTGGGCGTTTTGGCGGAGGCCGCCTGGGTGCAGAGACCTGAGCTCTAGAGTGAGCAGGTGCCTCCTCAGGCCTCCTCACTGTCTCCCAGCGCGCGGCTCTGAAGAAACAGTTGTTGAGTAAATGACCAGGGACGCAAATCTCCACAGGCCTGGGGACCCCCGGTCTCCACAGACAACCTGTGAAGACACTCCACTGTGAGGGTCAGGGATGAGCACGTCCCGGCCTGGGCCAGCCTCTGCCTCAGTGGGGGTCCTGCACGATCCCTTCCACGGAGCACAGACTGGCGCCCTGTGCCGTGTTAAGCAGCTTGTCTTGCATTATCTAATTTCATCCGAGACCCAAAGAGCTCATCGTGGCCTGCCCGAGTTCTCAGAGCAGGGACTCGAACCCAGATCCTCAGACTCCAAGGGCAGGGTTCTGCTTCATCACTCTGCCCTGCCACCCCACTTCCGCCGGTTCGACTCACCCCACGAAACCTCGTTTTTGTCAGCCTAGTCATCCAGATGTGATGACTCAAGAGTCGCCGTGGGGCAGACTGCCAGGGGGAGAAAGGCCTGTGTCAGCACGGTGGCTCTCCTGACCTTTAAGGGCAGCGAGGAGTTAGCTCAATCTGAAACATGTGGCTGCCGACGGACTTCAGTCTCAGCCGGAACAGGACAGAACAGCTGGGCAGAGAAGCAGAGGGGAGTCCCGCTTCCTGCGCCTCCCTGCTCTTTCTGGGTCTTCTCCCAAGCCCAGGGTCGCCTGAAACGTGGAAGGCAGAAGCCGCATTCTCCTTTTAGACCTGGTTCTTGGAATCTGGTTGCACATGGAGAGAGGATAAAGGGTCACCTTCCAGAAGGCAGGACATTCTCACCAAACCTGTGCTTCACTCGGCCCCAAAGTAATTCAGTAACTTCTCTGTTTAGTCGTCAAAGCTTGCCTCCAAAGTGCGTCATTTGTGTCAGGAAACCCACTTTCGATTCGGGGCTACATAAACTGGTTGCCCACAGTAACAAAACAAACATCACTGAACAGTCAGCTCTGCCCCTAACAGTGTCTCTGGTGAGGGCAGATGCTAAGCGGCATGCTCCAGAATAGATGGGTTTTACCTGAAATATCTGGATTACTCATGTAAACCAGTCGTTTCCTACATTTGGTGGTCATCACACTGCTCTGAAGATCTGATGAAAACTCTAGACTCCCCCTGCCCTTTACAAAGTATATATGTACTCATCAAATTTAGGTTATATCATTTCGGGGGTTCGTAGACTCCTGAAACCCATTTGTAGACCCCCAAGGTAAAAACCTGTCCTCGGTCAACACAGCAAGCACCCAGTACTCAAGAAGCACAGCTGCTGGCAGAGAGTGTGGTCCAGGGCGTGTGGTAGTGAACTGGAGTCAGAAGTTCTGATGAGGGGCTGGCTGGCGGAGCAGTGGTTAAGTTTGTGCGCTCCACTTCGGCGGCCCCAGGTTCACAGGTTCAGATCCAGGGAGCGGACCTAGCACCACTCATCAAGCCACACTGAGGTGGCATCACACATAAAATAGAGGAAGAGTGGCACAGATGTTAGCTCAGTGACAATCTTCCTCAAGCAAAAAGAGGAAAATTGGCAACGGATGATAGCTCAGGGCCAATCGTCCTCACAAAAAAAAAAAGTTCTCATGAGTTGTCACAATTTAGTGAGGTGGGAGGGCGTCCTACTTGCAAGAAGGAGACCCACTCGACATGAAGCAGAACGTTTGACTCAAGGACAGTTGTGATCTGGCAGCTCTGATACAGTGTCATCAGTGGTGAGAAGGAAGGAGTGGGGATGAGGACGGGATGCAATGAAGATGTATGTTAGCTACATCACTTGATAATTTTTTAATGGTTTGAAGCCTAATGGTTTTTCAAAATGATACATGAAAAGGTCCCTTTGGCAAAAGAGTCTTGTGCTAAAACAGCCATGTCAAGTGCCTTCCAGTGAATGGAAGGTTGGGACAACCTTTGTGAGACAGGTGGCTATCTGCAGAATACAATCACGAGGGCACAAGGACCCCAAACGTTGTTGCTGTGGCTTAAGGTGTTTATTACAAAGTGCAAGTGTTCCTGGAAAGAGCAATACTTTGTCCTATCAGCCATTTACACTATAGACAGAATTTTTGTCTGCTCCTTCTCGGAAGGTCTTCTTTTGATTCCAAGGAGTTTAGAGAAGGCATAAAAACGCTCGAGATTGGAGGAGGGGGATGGGAGAGGACTTGGATGGGAGCTAGAGGCATTGAAACCAAACTGATCATGTTATGATTTCTCTCACTATTGATCCTGCTTTCAGTTGAGCTGAGTTGCAAATCGACTGAGTTGATTGAGCCGTTTGCCTCAAGATCAAATTCTGGCCAAAATATTAGCCCCTGTTCCTCCTCCAACTTCAGGATGTATCCTGAGGTAGAGATTTCATGTTACCAACCTATCTTTATGCTTCATATTGGGAGGTACTGCTGTTACTGCCATGCATGTGTATATGTGTGTATGTCTGCGTGCAAATCTGTGGGCATGTGCTCTTACTGCAGTGTGTGTATATGTGTGCGTGTGTGCATGCACATCTGTGGGTGTGTCTGCAAGGCTGGGTGTGTCCACAAGTCGAGGACAGGATCCTAATGCTTTCCACACTAGGTGCCTGTGAACCCTTTGGTTTCTAAGTTCAGACACGCTCTGTTCCTGTTTGCATCTCTCCTTTCAGAACCAGCTTCCCTCCCCTGCAGCATCTCTGGCACCTGCTCTACTGTCCCTTCTTTATTGATTCATCCATTCAACACAAATGTACTGAGCAGCCACCTGGGTCAGACACACCGCTAGGGACTCAGGATGGGGGAGTGGACAAGGAGGACCCATCCCTGGCTGCCGGGAGCCTACAGTCTAGTGGAGGAAACAGACACCAGAGAACTAACCATACTGACTAATGAATGACGACTGTGGTAAGTGCCTTGGAAGAGAAGCACAGAGAACTAGGGCTGTGCAACGGGAAGCCGAGGGAGAGGGAGCGGGTGCTGACCCTGAGGTGCCATCAGTGTCAGGGTTTGGGTGAGGTTGAACGGGCAGGACAGAGTGCGGAGGCTAAGTGGAGGGCCTGAGGAGGGCGTGTGGGAGAGGACACGTAGGAAGGGGGTGCTGAGGAACTGGGCACAAGGCGGGAGGACCCCAAAGAGTCAGGGGGAGGAAGGCTGGGGGGATGCAGAGGGGAAAGCTGAGATTTGGGGGAGGGGGGGCTGTTGAGGAGGGATAACAGCGGGGTGACCTGGAAGTGACTTGGAGGGAAGGGCAGTGCTGGGTGTGTGCCCCATCCCCAGAAGGGCCAGGCTGTCCTCCTGGGACTGCACAGTGAGTGTGTTGGCCTCAGCTGGGCAGGGATCCCTGGGTGGCTCTCATAGCATCTGAAATCATCTCAGGTATTGCTGGTCTGAGTGCCCCTGCTATAAAGCAAGGAGTGTCAGTGCGGACTCTGCAGCCAGAAAGCCAGAAATGTGCTCCCCTGTTGGGGAGATAAAAGAGCTCTCGGGAGCACCGGGGATGAAGAAGCTTGTTAAGGAATGAGAATAAGGCGGAGAAGACCAGAAAGGTAAGCTGTCGCACAGCAATCTGTCCCAGCAGGAAATACCGACTGTGAAGATACAGAGCTGCCTTCGGATTCTAGTCGTCTCCAGAACCACACAAACGACTGTGCACGAGAGATTCAATGGGCACAGGCAGCCTTTGACTGAGGCTCCTGCTTGTTACCCCGGCAACTGTGATAGTCCTTATTAAGACAACAGGGATGCTTCCAAGCACCAAGAGGGTAGGGAACTAGGTGGTGGTTGTTAGTGCTATGGAGTGGCTTCTGATTCCTAGTGACCCTGTGGACAGCAGAGCGGAACCCTGCCTGGGATTTTTGCCCCATCCTCTCACCTCTGACGCTCTATCAGACAGTGTTCCGCTCCTATTCACAAGGTTTCCATGGCCAGCTTTTTCATAAGTGGGCGGCCAGGTCCTTCCTCCTAGTATGTGTTAGTCCGGAAGCTCTGCTGAATGCTGTCCACCGTGGGGAACACTGCTGGTACTTGAAATACTGGTGGCATAGTTTTCACATCACAGCAACACAGCCGCCATGGTATGACAACAGATGAGTGCTGTGGTTCCCTGACAGGGAAAAGAACCCAGGCAGTGGCAGTGAGAGCGCTGAATCGTACCTAATTCCTAAAGGTATGTGATTCTCAATTCCTATGAACTAATGGTCGTGGAAGGCACTGGACGATCTTATCCGCCTGGTTAATTGCCCCTGTCTTCCTGGGGACTGAGCCTCCTCCACCTCCATATGGCAGCTGCACCCTTGCCCCCATGGTCACAGTCAGTGGGTCCAGGAATGGGCATCTGGGAGTTTGTATTTAGGACAGAAAATCAGGCAGCCTCTCTCAGGTAGCTGAAGCTGTGAAGAGGTAAAACTCCAGTGTGGAGAAAATTAGTCTTGAGGAAGAGAGAAAAAGAAAGTGGACACGCAGGGTGCGATGGACAGTTTGTGTCCCCCCAAATTCTATGTTAAAATCTAACCTGGAGATACTAATGTTGGGAGGTGGGCCTTTGGGAGGTGATGGGGTCCTGAGGGCGGAGCCCTCATGAATGGGATCAGTGCCCTTATAAAGGAGACTTCAGAGAGCTCGCTGGCCCCTTCCACCACAGGAGGACTCAGGGAGAAGACGCCGTCTATGAACCAGGAAGGGGACTCACCAGACACAGAATCTGCCAGAATCTGGGTAGTCAGCCTCCCAGCCGCTAGAACTGTGAGCAGTAAATTTCTGTCGTTTATAAGGGGTTTTTGTTATAGCAGCCCCAAAAGACTGAGACACAAGGACAACCAGAGAAGGGAAAAGTCCTGAGGGGTTCTAGTCCCTGGTTCTGGCAGTTCCCGAGGCTGCAGCCACACTCTCAGAGCCCTTTCTGCCACTGGACTGGTCCCCACCTCCCTGACGTCTGTGAGCAGCCCCAGTGTTCTCGAAACACGTTCTCTTTGGCTTAAGCTGGTTTGGGTTGCATATGTGTCACTTGGAATCAATGCAACAGTGAAGAGAAATGACTATTGAGAACACTGGATCCAGCCAGCACCCTTGCTTTGCCCAGCTGAGACACCAGGCAGTGCTCCCTGGACAACTCAGAGCTCAGGGCAGCTGATGGCACGCAGCGCGGGGGTTTCACACCACTGTGGACTTGGGAAGGCTTGAAGGGAATCCATGAAGACTCGGGTTTCATTTGGCACTTGTTTGTTTCTTTCTAATTATTCTATTTATTCACAGAATTAGAGAGACCTGAGCCAGTGTCCTGCCCTGCACCTGGAGGGTGTGTGATGGCAAAAGGGAAAGAGGAGAGCAGAAATTCAGGACTGGGTAGTTTCCGTAAAATTCAATCACTGGACTTTCGTGGGAATTCATACTCTGAATTGGAAGCAGCTTCTCTGGCCTCTTGACCTCGCCATGCCTGAGGCAGCTGTAGGAAGGGGTGGAGGGCAAGTAAAGGAAGAGAGAGGAACCAGAGGCAAGAGTGCGCTTTTCCTTCAGAACTTCGCTTCTCTCTCCGCACTATTCACAGGTTGAAGCTGTCACCATGCTGACTCCTCCCTCCGTCCCTCCTCGTCCTCCATCCCATTCAGTACACCCCCACCGCTCCCCTGCCCACCCATCCCCACCCATCTGCACTGCCCGAGTTCAGTTGTAAAACTCCATTCTCCCCTGGGTGTCCCATGCTCACCCCCGATGCCAACTGAGTTCTCCACGAAGCAGCCAGAGTATCCTGTCCAGGTGACAAATGTGACTATGCCCTCACCTGCTTAAAACCTCTCAGTGGCTCCCCTTCGCTCTTAGGATAAAGTACAAAACCCTTCAGTATGCCTGCACCATGCAGCAGCTGCCTCTCTCTGTTGCCTTGTACTCCTCTGCACTCTGCTCCAGCCACAATGACTTGGTTCAACTCCTGGAAGGGGCGTGCTCCCTCCTGGCTCAGGGTCCTTGCACCAACTGTTCTCTCTGCCTGGATGCCCTTCCCCTCTCTTTCATCCAGTTAGTTCCCACTCTTTCTTAGGATCTAGCTCATCTGGCCTTCTTTACAAATTCTTACAAATAACCCTCACGGCCCTTATCACAGTTTAACTTACGCCTGTGGGAGCGTTTGACTGACAGTTGTCCTCCCAACTAGACTGCAAGCTCCATGAGGGCAGGGAGAGACCATGTCTGTTTCCCTCACTGCTGAAACCACAACACCGGCCACAGGGCCTGGCTGAGTCTCACCTCCTCCTCCAGACCCCATTCAAACATGTCTGAGAGGCCCTCTCGGGCTCCCCACTTTGTCAGTCCATGAAGCAGAGTGGACCTCTACCACGCATTTATGGTGCCTCGCTGCAACAATTTGCTCACGTGTCTGTCTCAGCCCCAGTGTGTGGACTCTGGGAGGGCTAGAACCACTGACTTTGCTGTGTTTGTTTCCCCGACACCCAGCACAGTGCTTGGCCTGCAGGGGCCAGCTGTGTGAATAAATGCATCATGGTAAAGACAGCTCCCCGGGCCGGGGTGTCTTCCCCCACAAACTGAGCGGCTGGACCACAGGATTCTGGGTGTCCTTTCTCTCACACTCTGGCTCCCACATCACATAACCCTGCCCGTCAGCGCCTCTCTGCTTTGTCACCCATGTGCCTTAACTGTGGCCCTGGCAATCAGCAAACCTCCTGCCACCACAGGTCCTCTGTTTCGCTCTGCAAAGAAAGCCTCACACCTCGGGCTTTCTATACATTATGCAAAAGTAAGCTGTTTAATAGCTCCTTCCTCTGACTCATATTTTTTCCTTAGGTGTTTCTCAAGTTTATGCAGCATCTTTCTTTGTTTTCTACTTATTGAGAAGCATTTAAAATACATAAAAAGGTATGAAGAATAACGTGGGGGACACCCATGAACACACCCAAGTGCGGAGAGCTGAGGAAATAAACTGTGACCCGCGGATGTGGGCCTTTTCTTCAGTGAAGAACGAATACCATCCGAGGCCTCTCTGGATACAGCCGCGTGTTTCCAGGGAACTGAGACTGCGATTTCCAGCACTGCCTCCGGGACAGAGCCCACGTCTCCGTGTCCAGGCGGGGGCTCTCCTCCTGTGTTCCCTTCTAAGGAGAGCGAGGCTCCTTCTCCCCAAGGTCTTGACACAGCCAGACCACAGTCCCTTCCAGGACAGACCCCGAGACCCTCTCAACTGAGGGGACCCCAGAGGGGAAGGCATCCAGAATCCCGCTCAGCACAGGAATGCCCTCCCCGCCGTCCTGCCCTGTGGGCTCCGGGAGATGTGGCCCTGGGCTCCAAACCCGTGGGGGAGGCACCTCAGAAAAGAACAAGGCAAACCTAAGAAACAAAGGAGACAGCAGCATTCAGAACAAGCTGCAAGTGTTTTCCCTCAGGTTGAGGCCTTCTGGAGGTGGGACTCATCCAGGAGTTGCATCCCAGAGCTCAGGGCAACCATGCCTTCGTGCCCCTTCTGTGGGCCACATGTCGAGCCAGAGGCTGGGGTTTGAATGTGAGTAGGACACGGTCCACAGGCTGGAGGAACTCACGGTAAGTGGATGACTTGAAAGGTTAAGAAACACTCATGATGCAGTGTGCCAGGAGCCACTGTGACGGGGTACGGGCGAGGTGTCAATAAAGCCTCTGAATCACACTTAGGGCATCTGGGAAGGCTTCCTGGAGGAGGGGATGCTTGTCCCGCATTGTGAAGGATGACAAGCGCAGGGCATGATGTATTCACAAAGCTTGTGGGGAGCTGCAGGTGGTTCCAGCTGCCTGGCGTGAAGGTGGGAGTGGGCAGTGGTGGGAGAGGTGGCCAGAGAGACATCACAAAGGCCTTGTGTGCTCCTCTGAGGAGTGTGAACTTCTGCAAGCTAGGGGCGGCCACTGGAGGAGTGGAGGCAGGGCAGAGGCCTGAAGGGAATTGGGAAGCCCTGGAAAGTGGTGTGGTCGTGAACTGGAGGAGGAAGAACAAGGAGGAGGGGGTCGCAGGACCAAGGGGAGATGCCACGAGAGTCTGCACAAGGTGATGTCGAAGGAAAAGGAGAGGAGGGAAGATGGTAAGGAGATCAACGCCCAGGGGACACTGAGAAGGAGGGAAGGGAGGTTCTGGGGATTCTCGGCATTTGGGTTTGGCTAAGTGGGAGCTGGCAGTGCCATTCCCTGACAGAGAGGATTCCAGAAGAGGAGACCTTGTTGTGGTCTTTGGATGATGGCACAGAGGTGAGGCCTCAGTAGAGGGGATAAGACCTCCACAGAATCTCCAAGAGAGAAAGTCACTAGAAGCAGAAAGAAGGTCAGAGAAGGACAAGCAAGACCCGCATGTGGGTAATAGGGCCTCTGACCACACACCCGGTTCCCCGAGGCGACAGCCTGGCACAGCTTTGGAGGACACAGCATCCCTGAGGTCCCAGCGCTGGAGACTTGGGTGCCTGTTTCAGCACCAACATCATAAACTGCACGATGGAACTGACCACACCCCTAGGCGTCACCTGTGGGCCTCGGTGATGCAAGTCCACCGCCATTCTTTTTGTTTCTATTTTTAAATTTTTGAAGTTTTTTTGATAACCAAGGTTATACATAGTTTAAAGAATCAAGGAGACATGTATCAAAATGTCAGTTTCTTTCCTCATTCCCACTCCCTTGAGGCAATTGCTTTCAGTTCTTATTAGATGATTCTCTTCTATTTACCTCCATAGCTCTACACAACATGGATATATGGAACCTTCCTGATTATGTCCCTGTCAGGAATCAGCTCCTGACTTTCCAATGTGGCAGACAAAGATTTAGCTCTGTTAACCCCACCCTCATCTCCACCACACACATGTGCCCACTTCCCACTCCCCCATCCTCCTGAAATGCTTCTATCATATTTGGTTATATCAACTTTCAGCGTTCACATTATTATGACTGGGTTCATGCTACTCACAACTGAGTCACTCGAGGTCACCATGATTTTTCCCCTCTCCTTCATAGCCTTTTACATTCCACAGGAGTTAATAGTCTTGTCCCCTCGCCCCCATTTATTTAGTTATACTTCGTGGTACTTATCACTGGTCCAACCCCTAATTCTCCCCCATTTATGTAGACCCCCTCGCTGTACTTTCAAACACAATTCTATCAGTGTCATCATCTTCATCACATCTTCCCTGGAGCCTTTTGAGCAGCTTTAATCTGAATGGGCTGCTTTCTATGCCCAGCCCATGGCTGTCCTCCTGGGATCTTCCTTCCCATGATCTTGGTGATTCTCATCGCCTGCCTCTCATTTCCTCCCTTGTTTTGGTGGAGTACATCCTTTAGCAGCTTTCTAGAAGAGAGGCTAAGGCTGTAACTTTTTTGAAACTTTGCATGTCATGTGTGAAAATATTTGATTCTCTTCTCATCCTTTTTTCTTTGGTAGTTTAGGTATAGAATTCTAGGCAGGAAATGGTTTTCCTTCAGAAAGCATTTTCCACTGACTTCCAGTTTCCAGGTTCGATGATAACTCTGAAGACATTCTGTTCCTGTTGTTTTGGAAAACATTTTATGAAACCTGTTTTTATCTTTGAAAACCTATTGGATCTCCTCTTTGTCTCAGTTTTCTGAAATTTCATGGCAATGTGTAATTCAACTCAATTCTCCCAAAAGGTGTTGAGAGCTTGCGCTGTATAGCTTCTCTCTCTAAATGCTCCGCTGAATACAGAGATACACACAAGTCGTCAGGAGCTAGAAATACATGGGGAGTGTGGGGATAAGGCAAACAGAATATTGGTGAGTGTTCAGTATTACGCATAGAAATACACATATAAGATTTGTAAGGGCAACATTTTTACAAATTGCAAGTTTTGGTATTTCTTAAGAGGGACAAATCCAGGGTCTCAACCTGATGAATTGCGTTAGCAAGTTGGCCTTCCCAGCACTCAGCCAACTTCCAGCCTCCCACACCTCCAGCCTCTGTCGACTGGGTGGAAAGCTGTCAATACTCCTGTGATGTGTTGCCTTCCAAGTTGTGCTCTCCCTGCTGGAGCTGTTGTTGGCCTCTAGGGGGCGAACGTTGCCACCATTCTGCAGAGCGCCAGGACAGGCTGAATTCACTGCCAGAGGCTCCCTCAAGCTCCTTATACAGGCAGTTGCCACAGAACCAAGAACCAGGGCCCCTTTTCCGGAAGCAATCCCTAAAACGCATTTCTCCTTCCCCTTCAAGGTGCATCTATAGACATCTATAGATAGGACATACAGCTAAATAGATGGACTACATAATAAGCTGCTCAATAAATGTTTTTCAAAGGATGAATACAGAATACTTCTCTCCATGTGCTGTCTGCCCAATATCTATATAGCTGGCCTCCCCCCGGTGGGAATCAGCCAAGAGATGGCACCACCCTTGTGGCTGCCAGAATATTCTTATTGAAAACAATTGACACATTATCCTGTTTAATTCTCACAATTAATGAGGCAGGTATTTTCAATGCTCATTTTGCAGTTTCAGAGACTGAAGGAGAGAGAGGTTAATTAACTTGCCCAAGATCCCAAAGCTGACAATGGCAGAACAGAGCTTCAGATCTTTTTTTTTCGACTCCTTTTTTTTTTTTTTTTAAAGATCGGCATATGAGCTAACATCTGTTCCAATCTTCGTCTTCTTTTTTTTTTTAACTTCTTCTCCCTAAAGCCCTCCAGTACATGGTTGTATATCTAGTTGTGGGTACCTCTGGTTGTGGCATGTGGGACCCCACCTCAGTGTGACTTGATGAGCGGTGTAATGTCCGCCCCCAGGATCCAACCCGCGAAACCCTGGGCCGCCAAAAGGGGTGTGCGAACTTAACCACTCAGCCATGGGGCCAGCCCCAAGCTTCAGATCTTGAGTAGACTGAATGCAGAGCTCACAATAGATCCCATGGGCTCCAACATAAAAGGCGACCCCAAATACTGCTGAATCCCGGGTTAGACCCCTTGGGACTCGTCGCCAAATGGAAGCATTGCCCCAGAGGAGCATGTGGGAGAGGCTGCATGGGAGCGAACTGAGTAACCTGTCTTACTGTTGCTTGTTCTCATGCTAATTAGCTGTGTGACTCTGATAACACAGTGTGACTCTGTGGGCCTCAGTTTCCATTTCAGTAAAGGAAGTGAAGAATATATTCTGAAGGCTTTTGGGAGAGGACCCTGATGACCTAGGGAAGAGAAACAGTGAAGGTCTCAGAAGGTTCCAAGAGAACCTAGGTTCTGTGCTCCCTGGAGAAGGATGGGAAACACCGTTGGAATTCCAGGAAGACGGGATGTTGACCTAGTGTGGAAATTCTTAGGTGGGTCTGAGACCCCTCTTCAAACATCCATTATAATCCAAGACCTCAAATTTCCACTGAAAAGTGGGTGCCTCCAAGCAGCCTTCCCTCTCCTGGGAACCAGTGGTTCTAATTCCACCAGAGGTGCCCACAGGTGGCTGCATGTTGAGGTCCCCTGGGGACCTTTAAACATGCAGGTGCCGGGGTCCAGTCTCACAGACCCTGATTTGTGCTGTGGCTGAGGCACTGGGAATGTTAAGAGCTCAGGATGTGATTTTATTGCTCAACCCAAGTTAGTGCCACTGCCCAGAGCTTTAAATTCTTCATTTTGGTCTAAAGGTTAAAAAAGAAAACCATGGGGAGGCAGTGGCACCCAGAGGCTCTCAAACTTTAATGTGCAAACAGACGAATCACCTGGAGATCTCTGAAATGCAGCCTCTAATTCAGTAGGTCCAGGTTGGGGCTGGGCTGCTGCCCTTGGAAGAAGCTTCCAGAGGATGCCCACACTGCTGTCCCCAGACCACACTGGAGCAGCTGGGCTGTAGCTTGAATGAACAGAAATTTGTGTTAGAATGATGGCTCTTCAGGCCAGCTCAGACCTTAAGCACAAAGTTACTTCTCTTCTCTGAGCTGTTTTGTTTTCTGTAAAATGCAGGGAAGCAATACTAACTACATCCCAGGATTCTTGTGATCCTTAAATGAGATAACGCAGTGGTCATGTTTAGCACAATATAACAATCATTAGCTTTTTAATCCTAGGGTAGTCAACACTCACGGAATGCTTACAAACCTGCCAGAATTTTCAAAGCGCTTTCATGCCTTAACTGTTCAAACCTCACAACAACACTCTGAAGTGCGTCGTGCTATTTTATCGTCCTTATTTCACAGATGAAGACATGAGGCACAGAGAGGTGGAGTACCTTAAGTTACGGTACACACCTAGGAGTAGCTAAGCCGGTGTTTGCACCCAGGGAGAAGCTGGGCTCTTATCCCTCCCCAGGGCTGAAGGGGATCAGTGGGAACAGGCACTTCCGCCCTGCAGGCCTGCCTTTCTGGAGGCGAGGACTTGAGGGCTTACCCTCTGGAAAGGGCTGAGCCCAGCAGGCGGCAGCCTAGGGTACGTGGGTGCAAAGACCACTTACAGACCCCGCCCAGAGGCAGCGCTGTGCTGGGCCTGTCACCGCAAACCCACCTCCGCTAGATCCTCAACGTCTGCGAACTCCCCTGCACCCTCCGCCCTCAGGGCCCCGCCTAGGAGGCCGCCCGGGCGTCCATCAGGAAAGAACAGCCCTCCCTCACAGGTTCCAGCCCGAGTTCCCCAAGATAGACCATGTCCGCAGGGAAGCAAAGAGCACAGCGAGTTTTACCCCAGGAGCGCAACCAGACCGGGAGATCCACAAATCTCTCTCTCTGCCGAAAGTTCAGGGGGAGTCTGGGAGCCCAGCCAAGCTGGGAAAAGTCGGGAAGCCCTCTTTGATTCCCCAGAGCGCTTTGGGGGCGCCGCGCACCGGTGGGCGCGCGGAGGGATGGGGCCCGGCACCGAGGAGACTCCGTTTGGCGAGTCACCTCGGGAGGGCGAAGAGACTTATTTGCGGGGTCCCCGGGAGGGGGCTAATGAATTTGAGGGGCCGTGCGTGGGAGTGGGTTAACCAGCGGTTTCCATGGCGCCCGGGGCAGGTGAGAGGAATGCACCACAAGTTGTGGCGAAACAACTGCGCTGCAGGGCCAGCCCGGCTGGAGAAGGCGGGCGGGAGTGGAGGGGGGCGGGGGGACGCCGGGCTGGACCGGGCGGGGCGGTCACGTGCGCCCGAGGGGGCGAGGCCCCTAGCCGGCCCGGGGAGCGAACGGAAACCGGCGAAGTGGCTGCGCAAGGAGCGAACTTCTGCCAGGACGGAGGGGCTAAACGCGGACAGAACGCCCTGGGACGACTCCGACGGCCAGGACCCGGCTGAGGCGTCTGCCTTGGCTTGGGGACGGTGGTCGGCGACAGAGGTCGCCAAGGAAACGTGGGAGTAGGATCTCGGGGTGAGCGCAGGCTGGGGTCTCCGTTTATTCGTGGGCGGTCTGCGGCAAACGCCTCGTCAGCTCTAGGGGACCAGCCGAGGCCACCGTCCCTTGAGACCGCTGGTGTTCTCAGCACCCGTCGAGGGTTCCAGGGGAGGCTGTGGTCATGGAGAATGAAGATCCCAAACAACGGCAGTGCCATGGCACCCCTGCGCAGGAGTCCGCAGTCCGGTCGGCACCCAGCCTCTCGGCCCACCCCAGCGTCTCTGCGTACCCCCAGCAGTTCGGCGCACCCCACTACCTCAGCCCAACCTGGTGTCTTGGCCCATCCCAGTTGCCCCGGCCCCGAGGACCTTAGCGTGATCAAGGTGAGCAAGTGCCGATGGGCGGTGATCCTGGTGTTCAGCTGCTCCTCCACGTGCAAGGCTTTCCAGTGGATCCAGTACGGCTCCATCAAAAACATCTTCATGAACTTCTACGGGGTCAGTACCATAGCCATCGAGTGGCTGTCCATGTGCTACATGCTGACCTACATCCCCCTACTCGTGCCGGGCGCCTGGCTGCTGGAGAAACTCGGCCTGCGCACCATCACCCTCATCGCCGCCGGTCTCACCTGCCTGGGGGCCTGGGTGAAGTTGGGCAGCCTGAAGCCACATCTCTTCCCAGTCACCGTGCTGGGCCAGGTCATCTGCTCTGTGGCCCAGGTCTTCATCCTGGGCATGCCCTCCCGCATCGCTTCCGTCTGGTTCGGGCCTAATGAGGTTTCAACAGCCTGCTCCATAGCTGTCCTTGGCAATCAGGTGGGTAGAGGATCTGCGGATGTTCAGAGCAATGGGCGTCATGTCATTGTGAGACTGAGTGGCTTAGGTTGTCCCTAACTGTGTGGGTGGGAGCCTGCAGTTTTCTGACTTGAGCAGTGTTTGTGACTCTGGGTGACTGGCTGGGTGTGACTGACAGTGTGAGTGAGTGATGATGACTGGGTGACAGTGTGTGAGGTTCCGGGTAACAAAAGGAGGGGACCTTTTCTTTCACCCATAATTTCTCCTCCCCCAGCAGAAAGCATGCTTCTGGAACATATGCTGTTTATATGATCTCTTTACTGAAGCTGTCAGTCCATCAGCTTCGACCTGTGACTTAGGAAAGCTGTTCTTTGGCAGGGAGCAGCCCTTGGGGGTCAGACTCTTCTGGTGTCATCAGAATTTGGGAGGTGTTTAGCCTGAGCAGCCAGCTTTCCTAAAGTCAGCATCTCCCGTCCTGCAGAGAGTCGTCGAGAGGTGCCCTGCTGGTGCTGGGCACTGTTCTTACCTCCTTTTATTCACAGCTGAAGCCGGGACAGTGGGAACAAAGCTGTGTGCCAAACTCCATCCCTGTGGTTTATAGCCTAGTCCAGCAGGATGGAGTAGAAACCTGGCTCTGAATTTCCAAGGCCTAGAAACCTTGGAAAGGCCTGGAAAGCTCACATCTTAATCCCCTCTCTTTCCTTTTTGGAAGGACAATCTCAAATTCTTTGCATCTCAATGTGGTTATGACCCAGAAAGTCAGGCGTGTGTTGAATCTAATGGCCTTTTCCAATTATTTGACGCAACTCTTTATGGACTCCTCGTTTATCTGGACCACTGCCTCTGGTCCCACTTCTTCCCAAGCACGTGTAGTTGTGGCTACATGTTTGGCAAATGGACCAGTGACCCTTACTTCTTATAGGCCTGTTTTCTTTTACCTGTTCATTGCATTTAGAAAATTTAAACTTTCATTTAAATTTCTCATTTGGATCAGAAATTTCCAAATCTTCTCTAAAGGCAAATTTCCATTCTGTTCCTCTTCAGCACCAGGCAGGTAACTTGAGGTGAATTTCCCTGTGCAGGGAGGTCCTGCCTCTGGGGTAATAGCGTAAGCAGCCCGTGAAAGCCGACAGAGGGGGCTTCTTTAGCACACAAACAGGCAAGATAAAATCCTGTAGTCAGTTTTCTTTCACCTGTAGCTTTGAATGTTCTGAAGATTGAATTGATTTGAGGTCTGAGGGTGAAACAAGATGGATCTTTGGTTCAGGGTAATGAAGAAATAGGGATTGAGAGGGACATCTGCCAACTCCCTACCCTCTAAGGGGATGTGACTGGATTTTAACATCCCCTGTGCAGCCCTGCTGGTGGGTTTGACACTACTGGAGTCTTCCTTTCTAGGAGGGTAAACCTGGGGGCGAAGGGCAGGACCCTTCAGGCTTCTTGAGGGTTGAATCCCCGGATGAGCAGAACAGGATTCAGACAAGGCCACTGCAGTCCCGGACCTGCTGTGTGGGGAGACAGGAGAGCTAACGGGGAGAAGTCCTCAGGAGGCCTGGTGAGATAGAGAAGGCAACCCTTTTTCTGTTAACCAGAAAGCATACACCAATAGTATTCAGAGCCCTCCTTACACACCCAAGAGGGAATTGAACACCAGATCCATCTTTAAAATTTAAAAAGAATAGTTATGCAGTCTCCACCCCCAACACCCACCCCAGTCGGGAAATGCTCAGAATTTTACGTGTGAAAACACTCTGAAGGCATGTATTTGTATCAAGGAGCCAGGTATTTAAGTTTGAGCTTTTAGGTTTAACCAATTGTGCTAAGTTAAAAAAAAATTAGGAAAAACTGAATTGTTTATGCTTCCTCTCCTAGAGATGACTAGGTTCGCTTCCTCTGCCTGTGTGCTAACCTTTCTGTCTGAGTAAAGCATGGCTGAGTGGAGGAGAAATATTAACAGAGCACCTTGAGCTTTGCTGCTTAGAAAAAAGGCTCCACAAAGATTCCACATGTCATTCCGCAGAATAATTCTTCGTGGCCTGCCAGCCTCACACTGATCAGCAGAACCCCTGCACCCTGCTAACTCTGACCTCTCGTTCTAGGGCTGCTTATGTGCTCCACACGTGCACCAGCCCTGCTTGCATTGAATCAACACTCCTCCATTCATTCAACAAGCATTTACCTGGCGCTCGCCTTTGGCCAGATGCTATGTGAGGGCTGCAAAGATCGTCCTTGCCGTGGCAGAGTTCCTGTACCTGGGTTTTTAAATTGTACCAGGCACCAAGATTCAGATTGAAAACAAACAAACAAACAAAACCAGAAAAAAACCTGCAAAAAACAGAGCAGAGTATAGAGGATTTCGTTTCAGTTCCCCACAAGGTTTTTACTATCTGCTTTGCCTAATTGCTATGGGAAAATTGAAGGGATGGAAGCTAATGTCTATTGAACACTTACCATGTGCAAGGCACTTTTTCATCCATGGTTTAATTTTTCAGTTCTGTGAGGTAGGTGGAACTGTCCCCATTGTTCCAGATGAGGACACTGAGACCTAGACGAATGCAGCAGCCTTCTCCAGGGTCCTACGGCTGCTGAGTGGTAGAAGGGAGATGTGAACCCCGCTCCACCTCCACGCCTGTCATAGCCAGTGTTGAGTCTTCACGGGGATAAAACGTTTATATTTTTTTTTTAAAAAAGGGGGCAGGATTCTGAGGTTCGAATTTTGCCCCGGTATCTTCAGTGTCCAGCAGTTTTCTCCAGAATTGGAGGGCCTGGCACCTGTCTTCTGTTCTGAAGTTCCCAGCATCAGCGTTGGCTCCCCACCGCTGTGCTGAAAACTGCAAAGGAGCTCAGTCTGTCTCTGAGCCTAGCTCCACAAGAAGGAGGGGCTCCAGTCTCTGGGAAGGAGAAACCAGCGAGGCCTGAGCTGAGGTGACAGAAGGAAGGGGTGTCTCAGACTGCAGCCCAGGCGGTTCCCTTTCTGTGGTCCGCTCTGACCAGTTGCACAGGTGGTAACAGCTTGGCAGTTTGTAGCAACACCTGTTCCATTGTTTCAAGGGGAAATGATCTGTGTGGAGTTTTGAGTGATGTGGACACATTGTGACTGGTCTAGGGTTGGAGGAGGGCTTTGTGTTGGACTCTGGTGATGGCTTCGTGGCACAGGGTGAGCCAGATGTGGGAGCTGGAAGAGAGCCTCAAGTCAGCTCCAGCCCCGATGACGAGCCCACAGCACTGACACTTCCTCAAGGACTCTGGGGCAGCTCGTAGCCCCGCAAAATCCAGAACCAGAGTAGGAGTGAATCTGTTTGCTTTTCGAGGTAAAGAAACTACAGTGACCTTATGGAATAAGTTCTGTAGAAGCCGCAGCTGGCTGGGCTGTCGAAAATAGTGCTGTCCAATAGAAAGAAAATGCAAGCCACTACTGCAAGCCACATACATAACTAAATTTTGCAGTAGCCAAATTAAAAATAGGTAAAATACAAATTTTAAAGTAGAAAGAACAGACCAACATTAGTTTTACTGCTGTATTTTATTTAACCCAATATATCCAATATATTATTTCAACAAGTAATCAATAAAATTACTAACAAACTATTTTATATTCTTTTTTCATACTGAGTCTTTGGAAATGGGCATGTATTTTGCACTTGCAGATAAGCCACATTTCCCAGCAAGGATGGGATGTGTGCAATAGCCAGGTAGGACAGCGCAGGGCTAGAACAAGGATGGAACTGGTAGAGGAGGAAGAGGTTTTCCTGGACCCTCTTAGGGACCCTGACTGGGTCTAAAAATTAAACTGACAAGTCACATTAACAGGAGAAAATCATCCAAATTTCTGTAATGTACGTATGACATGACACGGGAGCTTTACTGTTTCTTCATAAGAAAGTGAAGGAACAGTTAGACCTAAGTACTTTTGTGGTAGCTTTCACAAGGAAAGGACACTCGTTAGGAACGTGAATAGTCACAGAGTACGAGGTAACTAACTGGGGAGCCGCGCAAGGCCCATCTGTCAGGATTCGTCATGGGGGGTCCCTTTGTCTTCAGAGATAAGGATGCTCCCTTCCTCGGAGTCTAGGGAGGGCGCCTCTCACAGGAGGGCTTTGAGGCCTGTTTCAGGGAAGAAGGGTGAGGCCGCGGGAGGAGGTCAGAGGGATCTTCCTGCTTCTGCCATTTTCTCAGACTCCTCCAGCTTCAAACATTCATCATGCCAAGGTGCCTGAACCCTATCATATTTCAAGCAGTTGGAAATCAGAGTCTAGCAGATAAAGATAGGCTCTAGGAAACTGAGGCCAGCCTCAAGGAGGTTGTGTTTGCTGGACAGGCTGATCACATGGCATCACCCAGAGAGGCTGACTCAGCACCAGGGTTGTAAGGTGGGCCGTCAGCCTAGTCTTCTTCCAGAATCGTGGTCCCTTGGGTCTGTTAAAGCACAGGCTTATCATTCTGGATCTTCTAGTGTCAGAGGCCTTTCAAGGTCGGGGGGAAGTTTGGGGAGGTGAGGGCAGACTCTTGTTCTCTTCCTTTGTTGTTGTTGCTCAAGGCACACAAAGTGCCTGCCCACATGGCTGCCCACTCTCTGGCCTCCCCTCATGCGTTAGAAGAGAGGGACGGACAAGGCCTGGAGAGCAGAATGGAGCTGGTGGGGACTGAAATGAGATGGGGTGGGGCCGGGACCACAGCCTACAATGCTCATGGGGGCCAGCCAGGTCATATCCACGGGGCACAGTAGAAGTGACACTGGAGTGTGGTGGGGTCACAGCAAAAGTGAGAACACATCTCACCGAAGGACAGCAGCAGTTTCAGCTCCTGCCAGCCGTTGACATACAGAGTGTGACCCAGTGTGGTCAGGCCCCGCTTTTTTTTTTTCAAGAGAAAGCAGAAATCCAGATTTTTACGTGAAATCTGTTTTCTTTTTACTGTGGTAAAATATGCATAATATTTACCATTGTAACCATTTGTAAGTGTATAATTCAATGACATCAAATATGTTCACAATGTTGTGTATTAGCACTGTCTATACCCAAACATTTTCATCATCCCCAACAACTCTGTACCCGTTAAACAATGACTCCTCCCTTTCCCCCGCCAGCCCCTCGTAACCTCTGTTCTACTTTTCTTTTTTTATTTAAAGATTTTATTTTTCCTTTTTTTCCCCAAAGCCCCTGGTACATAGTTATATATTTTCAGTTGCGGGTCATTCTAGTTGTGGCATGTGGGAACCCACCTCAGTGTGGCCTGATGAGCAGTGCCATGTCCATGCCCAGGATCTGAGCAGCGAAACCCTGGGCCGCCGAAGCGGAGCGTGAGAACTTAACCACTCAGCCACGGGGCCAGCTCCATACTTTCTGTCTTTACGAATTTGCCTATTCCATAAACCTCACATAAGTGGAGTCATACCGTATTTATGTTTCTGTGTCTGGCTTATGAAATCTGTATTATAATGCTGAGAACTAATTCAAAAGTTGTATTATTATTATATTCTGTTTTGAAACTGTGGGTCAGATAAACTGCCCATTTGAGACTTCTGGGGAGGGTAACCCTAAACCCAATCCTGTTCTGCTCTCTCCTTCCTCGGAAAGACCTCACCAGAGATGCAGGCAGTGGAAACGAGCTCAGAGGCTGGCAACTCTGGGGAGGAAACTAGACCAGTGCTCCCTGATAATGGCCATTCACCTCTCCCGTGGGGCTAGGTAAAAATACAGATGTCTGGGCCCCCACGTGGACTTCCTGAACTGGACTTTCTAGGGGAGGGGCCCAGGCTCCTGTATTTTCAACTGGGCTCCCAGATGAGGCTAGTGGTCAGCACTTCTTGAAGCCGTCTGGAGAGAGGACCAGCACACCGTGGGAAGGCATCCTCCTGCTTGGAGCCACGTTCTTGTCAGGGCTGATTTATCATGTGTTTGCTGTGTGCTGAGTCCACTGTCCAGGGGGAAGCCATTGGGAGCTGAGCTACTCACTCTTCAGATTGAGGGGAGAAGCAGGGCTGGGGGTGGCATTCATAATTCTGATTCACTTAAGGTTCTGAAAATATACTCGAAGCCCTGGGGTGGGGGTGGGGGTGGGGTTGGCAGGTTGGGGAGAGGGGACGGCCCTCATAGAACGTGAGGCGGAAGTATTTCAGGTGCTGCTCATCCTCCTGTTTCTGTGACACTCAGCTCTGTGTACTGGACAAGGCTTGGGTTGGCCTGGCCGGACTTCTGTCTTGGCTTTGTGGCCTCACCAGACATCGTCGCAGGTACCTGCCAAGTCCACAGCATCACGTCTGAGTCTTCAGTTTAGTGGTCCAGGGCCCTCCTCCCTCCCCATTCCTAACCAGCCTGTCCCTTGTTCCCTCCCAGTCTGGTTCCTTAATTATCTCCTTGAAGATACACTGCTTAGGGAATAAGTCTTAGGCCGTGGAGAGTGACATCAGCAAGATGGTGGACCAGGAAGCTCCAGACCCTCACCCCCGCAGAAACATGAAACAAATTAGAACCTGGCTACAATGCCTTCCTTCTTAGAGCCATGGCAATCCATCAGGGAGCTGTGGCAACCAAGCAGATGCCCAACCCGGAAAAAGCCGCATTCAGAATGTTAGGGATTTTACAGCCTTCTTCCCCACCCTTGCCTTCCTCCTCCTCCCTGCCGGGCCTCCCAATGCCTTGTTCCCTCTGCAAACCACAGAGAGCAGAGCAGACGCAATTTGCACCATTTTAACCCAGCTGTATTTATAAACACTAACAATGAACAATCCAGAAAAAAAAACTGAAGAAAACAATTATATTTACAGTGGCATCAAAAAAAAAAAAAAAAAAAGACTTAGGAATAAATTTAACCAAAGAGGTGAAAGATGTGTACACTGAAAACTACAAAATGTTGGGGCTGTCCTGGTGGTGCAGCAGTTAAGTTCACACGTTCTGCTTTGGTGGCCTGGGGTTCACAGGTTCGGGTCCCAGGTGCAGACCTACTCACTGCTTGTCAAGCCATGCTCTGGCAGGTGTCCCACATTTAAAGTAGAGGAAGATGGGCATGGAGTTAGCTCAGGGCCAGTCTTCCTCAGCAAAAAGAGGAGGATTGGTGGCAGGTGTTAGCTCAGGACCACCTTCCTCAAAAAAGCTACATGGTGTTACTGAAAGAAATTTAAAAAGTCATAAATGAATGGAAAAACATCCTGTGCTCATGGATTGGAAGACTCAGTATTGTTAAGATGTCAATACTACAAGAAGCAATCTACAGATGCAATGCAGTCTTTATCAAAATCCCAATGAGGTTTTAGGCAGAAATAGAAAAATGCATCAAAAATTCATGTGGAAGTACAAGGGACACTAAGTAGCCAAAACAATCCTGGAAAAGAACAACAGAGTTGGAGGTCTCACACTTCTTGATTTCAACACTGCTAACAAAGCTGCAGTAACCCGACAGTGTGGTATTGGCATCAGACAAACACAGACCAATGAACTAGAGAATCCAGAAAGAAACCCTCAGCTGTGTGGTCAAATGATTTTCAACAAGGGTACCAAGACTATTCAATAGGAAAACGATAGCCTTGAAAAACGAAAAGAAGATTTTGTCTCTTAGAGCAGTTTTAGGTTCACAGAAAAATAAACAGGAAGGTACAGAGATTTTTCATATACTCCCTCCCCAATTATCAACATCCCCCACCAGAGTGGTACATTTGTTACAACTGATGAACCTTCATTGACACATCATTGTCACCAGTCTTTTCAACAAATGGTGCTGGGAAAACTATAAAACTCATAGAAAAAAACATGGGGAAAAAGCTTCGTAACATTGGATTTGGCCATGACGGCACTGATATCTTAGATATGATATTAAAAGCATGGGGAAAAAAAGAAAAAATAGGTAAATTAGGCTATGTCAAATTTAAAAACTTTTGTGCATCAGAGGACACTGTCAATAGAGTGAAAAGGCAACCCACAGAATGGGAGAAAATATTTGCAAATCATATATCTGATAAGGGGTTAATATCCAGAATATATAAAGAACTCCTACAGCTCAAGAACAAAATCAAACAACCCAAGTGAAAAATGAGCAAAGGACTTGAATAGACATGTCTCCAAGAAAGATATATAAATGGCCAATCAACACATGATTAGATACTCAACATTAGGGAAAATGCAAATCAAAACCACAATGAAATACCACTTCACACCTATTAGGATGACTATTAGAAAACAAAATAAGTGTTGGCAAGGACATGGAGAAGCTGGAACCCTGTACACTGCTGATGGGAATGTTAAAATGGTGGAGTCATACTCATATGAGGAATTTAAAACTATGGACCAAGAACAGTTTAGTGGATACCAGGGGAAAGGTGGGGTGGGGGGTGGGCACAAAGGGTGAAGTGGTACACCTACAACATGACTGACAAACATTAATGTACAATTGAAATTTCACAAGATTGTAACCTATCAATAACTCAATAAAAAAAAATGGTGGAGTCATGTGGAAGACAGTATAGTAGTTCCTCAAAAACTTAAAGATACAATTACCATATGATCCAGCACTTCAACTTCTGGGTGTATACCCAAAAGATGTGAAAGCAGGAACTTCAACAGATATGTGTACGCCTCCTTTTTTTTTTTTTAAAGATTGGCACCTGAGCTAACATCTGTTGCCAATCTTTTTTTCTTTCCTCTTCTTTTCCCCCAAACTCCCCAGTACATAGTTGTATATTCTAGTTGTAGGTCCTTCTGGCTCTGTTATATGGGACATCGCCTCAGCATGGCCTGATGAGCGGTGCCACGTCTGCACCTGGAATCCGAACCACTGAAACCCTGGCTGCCGAAGCAGAGCACGCAAACTTAACCACTCGGCCATGGGGCTGGCCCCTGTACGCCCTTGTTCATAGCAGCATTATTCACAATAGCCAAAAGGTGGAAGCAACCCAAGTGTCCATGTATGGATGAACGGATAAACAAAATGTGATACATATAGATATGATGGAATATTATTCAGCCTTACAAAGGAAAGTTTGACAGGTGTGCCACATGGATGAAGCTTGAGGACATTATGCTAAGTGAAATAAGCTAGTCACAAAAGGACAAATACTGTTTAACTCCACCTATGTGATGTCTTGCAGTGTCTTTTTTCCTGACACCAACCTGTACTCCAATTCTCCAACACCAAGTGGGTGTCCTCCAAGTCAATTCAATTCTAACACGAACTTCTTGGAGTTAGTGCAGACCCCACAAGTTACAGGCTCAGTTCCACAGGACTGCCTCCACTTCAGATGCCATTTCCAAATCCTGGGCGTCCCCCCATGCTTCTGACTGACTATAAACTGGGAGTTTCCACAACCCCCACTCAGGTTCTGTAATTTCTAGAATGGCTCACAGAACGCAGGTAAACATTTTACTTACATTTCCTGGTTTGTTACAAAGGATCCGACTCAGGACCAGGCAAATGGAAGAGATGCCAGGGGGAGGTGTGGGAGAGGGGCAGAGAGCTTGCATGTCCTCTCTGGGGGCACCACTCTCCCAGTACTTTGATGTGATGTGTTCACCACCCTGAAAGCTCACTGAATTTCCTTGTTGAAGAGTGTTTATAGAGCTCAATGTCCAGCTCCCCTCTCCTGCTCAGAGGTGGGAAGAGGGTGGGGTTGGAAGTTCCCAAACTCTGATGACTAGGCAGTTCTTCTGGTGACCAACTCCAAGATGAGGCTATCTAGGAGCCCCTGGTCACTCTAAGTGACCTGATTAGCATAAACTGGAAAGGGGCCCCTTATGAATAACAAAAGACTCTACTATCACTCAGGAAATTCCAGGAATGGGGGCGAAGACCAAATATATGTTTATTATAGCACAGGTGACTACAGTAGTCAAATTCATGGAGACAGAAAGTCGCATGGTGGCTGCCAGCAGGGAGGGAATGGGGAGTTCTTGTTTAAGGGGTACAGAGTTTCAGTGGAGCAAGATGAAGAAAGTTCTGGAAATGGATGGAGGTGATGGTTGCAGAATAATGTGAATGTCCTTATTGCCACTGAACTGTACAGTTAAAAATGATTATGGTGGTAAATGGTTAAAATGGGAAATTTTAAGCTGAGTATCTTTTACCACAACCACCAGAAAGAAGTTACAGTGCTTGTGAGGTGTTCTCTGCTGGCTGGGCACCTGCTCACCTCCTGCCTTCCTGTCATCAGCCTGTGCTTGCAGGAACGCATTCCCTGCCCTCTCTCTGCTTGCTGAGTTTACTGGGATCCTGGCCTTGGTTTTCTGGTGGTTTCTGTTTCCCCCTCTTCCTTATCTCTTCTCCTGTCCTCTTCCCCTCCTCCTCCATCTCCTCTTCTGACTCAATGGGAAACTTGTTGGGGGACTGGAACCTTCACTAAGACATCTCTCCTATGGCTCAGGGCTCTGGGCGTAACAGGTGCTTACAAATGAATGGACAAATTAATAAACAGGCTTCCATGTCCTGAAAGGAGTTAGTGACCAGCCAGTTAACTGAGAGCTCAGGTGGTTGGACGAAGGGATTGTCAGGCCTGGATTGTCTTCCCAATGTGACTCAATCTTGTTCAGTCAGAAATGCTGGGGATGAAGAACACAATGAATGAGACATAAAAATATCTGGAATCCTTTAAAACTAGAGCTGATATTATGGAGGATAGAATTAGTAATTTAGAAGACAGAAATATAGAAATGCTTCAGGTGGAGGAGGAGAGAGAAGTAACACTGGAATGAAATGAAGAAATTCTCCAAGAAATATCCAACTCAATTAGGAAATGCAACATAAAGATTATAAATATTCCACATGGAGAAGAAAGGGAGAAAAAAGTAGAGAGCTTCTTCAAAGAAATAATAGCTGAGAACTTCCCAAACCTGGGAAAGGATCTGGATTACATGTAAAATGAAGATAACAGAACTGCTAATTACATGAATTTAAAAACACCTTCTCCAAGACATATATTAGTAAAACTAGGAACAGTCAATGACAAAGAAAAAATATTAAGCGCAGCAAGGCAGAAGAAAACCACCTACAAAGGAACCCCTATCTGGCTTTCAGTGGATTTCTCTGCAGAAACCTTACAGGCTAGGAGAGAGTAGAATGATATATTCAAAATATCAAGAGACAAAAACTTTCAGCCAAGAATATTCTATCCAGGGAAACTATCCTTCAGATACGATGGAGAAATAAAAACTTTCCGAGTTAAACAAAAGCTGAGGGAGTTAATTGCCACAAGATCCCCCACAAAATCATCAAGAAGGCCTTCATATCTGAAAAGAGAAAGATAAGGTTTACAAAGCCTTGTGCAAGGAGATAAACTGACATACAAAATGAGAAAATTGCAGCTCTCCATCAGAACAGGTTAGCAAACAATTATAACATTATAGTGAAAGGGATGGAAAGCATCAAAAATAACTGTAAACAATTCATTTTAATCACAAACTCACAACACAAAATGAAATAAGTTGTGACAACAATAAATTGGACAGGGAAGAGGAAAGGGATGGACCCTGCTTAGAGTAAGGAGATAAGAGACTATCAGAAAATGGACTATCTCATCTATGAGATCTTTTATACAAACTTCATGCTACCCACTCAACAAGAAATCAGAACAGAGACACAAATGATAAATACAGAGAACACGGAGAAAACTATCACAGAGAATCACCAAACTGAACTCACAGTCAGAAATACACGGAACGAGAAATAAGGGAAATACAGAACAATGGGAAGACAACAGATAAAATGGCAATATTAAGCCCTCATATATCAATAATCACTCTAAATGTAAATGGATTGAATTGTCCAATCAAAAGACACAGAGGGGCTGGATAGATTAAAAAACAAGACCCAACAATAAGCTGCCTTTAGGAAACACATCTCAGCTCTAAAGACAAACACAGGCTCAGAGTGAAGGGATGGAAGACGATACTTCAAGCAAATGGCAAACAAAAGAAAGCAGGTGTTGCCATACTTACATGAGACAAAGTAGACTTCCAGATAAAAACGACAATGAGAGACAAAGAGGGGCAGTATTTAATGATAAAAGGGACACTCTACCAAGAGGACATAACGCATAAATATATATGCACCTAACACAGGAGCACCAAAGTACATAAAGTAACTATTAAAATACAGACCTAAAGGGAGAAATTAACAGCAACGCAATAATAGTAGGGGACCTCAACATCCTACTTACATCAATAGATAGATGATCCAGACAGAAAGTCAACAAGGAAATAGTGGAATTAAATGATACACTAGATCAGATGGATTTATAGATATATAGAACACACCACCCAAAAACAGCAGAGCATACATTCTTCTCAAGTACACATGGAACATTCCAAAGATAGACTGTACGATGGGAAACAAGGCAACCTTCAATAAATTTAAGAAGACTGAAATCATATCAAGCATCTTTTCCAAACATAATACTATGAAACCAGAAATCAACTACAAGAAAAAAGCTGGGAAAGTGACAAATATGTGGAAACTAAACAACATGCTACTGAACAACCAATGGATCAATGAAGAAATTAAAGAAGACATCAAAAAATATCTGGAGATAAATGAAAATGAAAATAAATCATACCAACTCATGGAAGGAAATTCAAAGCAATATGGGCCCACCTTAAGAAGGAAAAATCTCAAGTAATCTTAAATTACACCTAATAGACCTAGAAAAAGGAGAACAAACACAGCCCAAAGTCAGCAGAAGAGAAATAATAAAAATTAGAGCAGAAATAAATGAAATAGAGACTAAAAAAACAGTAGAAAGGATAAATGAAACAAAGAACTGGCTATTTGAGAAGATAAAGAGAACTGACAAACTCTTAGCCAGATCTACTAAGAAAAAAAAGAAGATCAAATAAATAAAATTAGAAATGAAATAGAGATTACAAGGGAATTGCACAAAGGATTATAAGAGAATACTATGAAAAACTTTATGCCCACAAATTGGATAACCTAGAAGAAACAGATAAATTCGTAGCCTCATACACCCTCCCAAAACTGAATCTAGAAGAAAGAGAGAAGCTAAATAGACCAATCACAAGTAAAGACACTATAACTGTAATCAAAAACCTCCCAAAAAACAGAAAAAATGGGACCACGTTGAAAAAGTTGTTGAGGGACGTCAGCTAAAGGGCGGAGTGAGCTCACCCAGGACTCTCTCCCCTCCAAAGTACAACCAAAACATGAACAACTGAATTTCAACCAATAATTCTAATAATACAGAGATTGTCAGAGACCCACAGCAGCCAAACGACGGAGGGCGGAGAGGCTGGAGCCGCCATCGGAGGAGCTGGAATGGGGTAAGAGAGATCTTCGCTCCCTCCTCTAGAGACTGCGATCGCTGCTGTGGGTGAGGGAAGGAGCGAGGGAGGGGCCACGCGTCTGGGGATCGTCAAGGACTCCCACTGCCTATGCTGCAGAAATCTGCTAATGGGGGAAAGCTTTCACGTGTGGGGACCCCATCAAGCCAGGGCCCTGGGAAACCAGAAAGCGAGAGCTGATCAGAATCAAGGTCAGTCCGAGAGAAAGTGCCCCCCCTCCCCCAACCCATGCTGCATGCCCGCCACTGTGGCTGAAGGCAGAGGGCTCAGAACACGTGGCTCTCGACCCCCATCTAGTGGCAACAGGCTGTAACTGCAACTGAATAATAGCATCATGCACAAAAACCGCTCCTCTACCATCCACCAATTTATAAAAGCTCCAGACCAGAAGGAAAACAATAAAAACACAGAATTAAGTCCTGAGGACTTGGAATTAAGTAAACTAAGTGAAAATGAGTTCAGAGTAGCTATCATCAAAAAACTCAATGAGGTAAATGGAAATATAGAGAAACAAGTCGAGCTCTGGAGTTACTTCACATAAGAGATTGAAACTATAAAGAAGAATCAATCAGAAATACTAGAGATGAAAAATACAATGGATCAGATAAAACAGAATACGGATTCCCTGAATGACCATGTAGACACCATAGAGGAGTAAATTAGCATGATCAAAGATAGACAGGTTGAATGGCTCCAGACAGTGGAAGAAAGAGAACTAAGAATTTTTAAAAATGAAGAAAATCTCCGAGAAATAGCAGATTCAATGAGGAAATCCAATTTAAGACTTATCGGAATCCCTGAGGGTGTGGAAAAGGAAAATGGAACAGAAAGAGTGTTCAAAGAAATAGATTTGGGAAATTTTCTTCTATTGAGGGAGAAATGTGTGTGGAGGAAGCTTTTAGATCTCCTAGATTTGTCAATGTAAAAAGACCTACTGCAAGGCATATAGTAGTAAAACTGGCAAAAGTGAATGACAAAGAAACAATACTCAGGGCATCAAGACAGAAGAAAATAACCTATAAACGAACCCCTATCAGACTTTCAGTGGATTTCTCTACAGAAACCATACAAGCTAGGAGAGAAAGGAATGACATATTCAAAACTTTACAGGCTAAAAATTTCAGCCAAGAATACTCTATCCAGCAAAAATATCCTTCAGATATGAGGGAGAAATTAAATCTTTTCCAGACAAACAAAAGCTAAGGGACTCCGTAAAAAAAAACAAAAAAACAAAAAACCTCCACTATAAGAAATCCTCAAGAAGGCTCTCATACCTGAAAAAAGAAAACAAGGGAGAAAGGGGTCACAAATCACAGAGTAGGGAGACAAAGAGATAGAATCAGAGAGGATAGCAAATATTCAACTATAGCATTAGGATAAAGGGAAGGAAACCACCAAAGCAAAGACGATCTTATCACTCTAACCACAAACTCACAACACGAATTGGAATAAGAGATGAAAATAATGACTTAGGAGGGGAAGAGCAAAGGGACTAAATCCGTCTAGCCCAAGTAAGTAAGAGACCACCAGAAAATGGACTATATTATACACGAGATTCTGAATACAAACTTCAGAGTAGCCACTAAACTAAAAACAGAACAGAGACACAAAATGTAAATAAGGAAAAATCTAAGAAACCCAGCATAAGAAATTGCAGAAGTCAATGGGTAGGCTAAAACACACAGGATGAGAAACAAAGGTAACAAAGTAAAACTGGATAATGAGCAACAGAAAGACAGCATTAAGCCCTCATGCATCAGTACTCACCACCCTCAATATAAATGGATTGAACTCTCAAACAAGAAGACACAGAGTGGCAAAATGGATTAAAGAACAAGACCCAACAATTTGTTGCCTCCAGGAAAGACACCTCAACCCCAAGGACAAACACAGGCTCAGAGTGAAGGGGTGGAAGACAATACTCCAAGCTAATAGCAAACAAAACAAAGCAGGTGTTGAAATACTTATATCAGACAAAACAGATTTCAAGATAAGGCAGATAAAGAGCGACATAGAGGGCCCATACATAATGATCAAAGGGACACTTCATCAAGAAGAAATAACACTTATAAATATCTATGCCCCCAACACAGGAGCACCAAAGTTCATAAAGCAACTATTAACAAACCTAAAAGAAGATATTAAAAATAACACAATAATAGTATGGGACCTCAACATCCCACTCACATCAATGGACAGATCATCCAGACAGAAAATCCACAAGGAAACAGTGGAATTAAATGAGAAGCTAAAACAGTTGGACTTAATAGACATATATAGAACACTCCATCCAAAAACAGCAGAATACACATTCTTCTCAAGTGCAGATGGAACATTCTCAAGGATAGATCATATGTTGGGAAACAAGGCAAGCCTCTACAAATTTAAAAAAATTGAAATAATAAACAAGCATCTTCTTCGATCATAATGCTATAAAACTAAAAATTAATTACAAGGAGAAAGGCACAAAGATGTGGAGACTAAACAATATGCTATGGAACAAGCAATGGATCACAGAAGAAATCAAAGAAGAAATCAAAAAATACCTGGAGACAAATGAAAATGATAACATGCCATACCAACTCATATGGGATACAGCAAAAGCTGTATTAAGAGGAAAATTCATCGCAATACGGGCACATCTTAACAAACAAGAAAAATCCCAAACAAGCAATCTTAAACTACACCTAACTTAACTAGAGAAACAAGAACAAAGCCCAAAGTCAGCAGAAGGAGAGAAATAATAAAAATCAGAGCAGAAATAAATGCTATTGAAACAAAAACCTCCCAAAAAACAAAAGTCCAGGATCAGGTGGTGTGTTTCGAGAATTCTACCAAACATTCAAAGAAGATTTAATACCTATCCTTCTCAAACTATTCCAAAATATGGAAGAAGTTGGAACACTTCTTAACTCATTCTATGAGGCCAACATTACCCTGATACCAAAACCAGACAAGGACAACACAAAGAAGGAAAATTACAGGCCACTGTTGTTGCTGATGAACACAGATGAAAAAACCCTCAACAAAATATTGGCAAACAGAATACAGCAATACATTAAAAGGATCATACACCATGATCAAGTGGGATTTATACCAGGGATGCAGGGATGGTTCAACATCCGCACATCAATCAATGTGATACACCACATCAACAAAATGAGGACTAAAAATCACATGATCATCTATAGATGCAGACAAAGCCTTGGACAAGATTCGACATCCACTCATGATAAAAACTGAATAAAATACATATAAGAAAGAAAGTACCTCAACATAATAAAGGCCATATATGACAAACCCACAGCCAACATCATACTTAACGGTGAAAAACTGAAAGCCATCCCTCTGAGAACAAGAACAAGACAAGGGTGCCCACTCTCGCCACTTTTATTCAACATAGTACTGAAGGTTTTGGCCAGAGCAATTAGGCAAGAGAAAGAAATAAAAGGAATCCACATTGGAAAGGAAGAAGTGAAACTCTCGCTGTTTGTAGATGACATGATTTTATATACAAAAAACCCTAAAGAATCCATCAGAAAATGCTTAGAAATAATCAATAACTACAGCAAAGTGGCAGGGTACAAAATCAATTAAAAAAAACCAGTTGCATTTCTATACACTACAAATAAACTAGCAGAAAGAGAAATCAAGAATACATTCCGATTTACAATTGCAACAAAAACAATAATCTAGGAATAAACTTTACAAAAGAGGTGAAAGACCTGTACACTGAAAACTATACATTATTGAAAGAACCTGAAGAAGACATAAAGAAATGAAAAGATTTTCCATGCTCATGGCTCAGAAGAATAAACATAGTTAAAATGTCCATACTTCCTATAACAATCCACAGATTCAATGCAATCCCAATCAGAATCTGAATGACATTCTTCACAGAAATAGAACAAAGAATCCTAAAATTTATATGGAACAACAAAAGACCCCAAATACCCAAAGAATCCTGAGAAAAAAGAACAAAGCTGGAGGCATCACAATCCCTGACTTCAAAATATACTACAAAGCTATACAGTAATCAAAACAGCATGGTACTGGCACAAAAAGAGACACAGAGATCAATGGAACAGAATTGAAAGCCCACAAATAAAACCACACATCTATGGATAGTTAATCTTCAACAGAGGAGCCAAGAACATACAAAGGAAAAAGGAAAGTCTCTTCAATAAACAGTACTGGGAAAACTGGACAGCCACATGCAAAAGAATGAAAGTAGACCATTATCTTGCAGCATACACAAAAATTAACTCAAAATGGATTAAAGACTTGAATGTAAGGCCTGAAACCATAAAACTCCTAGAAGAAAATACAGGCATTACACTCTTTGACATTGGTCTCAGTAGCATCTTTTCGAATACCATGTCTACTTAGGAAGGGAAACAAAAGAAAAAGTTAACAAATGGGACTACATCACACTGAAAAGCTTCTGAAAAGCAAAGGAAACCACGAACAAAACAAAAAGACAACCCACCAACTGGGAAAAAATATTTGCAAATCATTTATCTGACAATAGGTCAATATCCAAAATATATAAAGAACTCATACAACTCAACAATAAAAAAACCAACAACCCGATCAAAAACTGGGCAGAGGATATGTATGTTTTTCCAAAAAAGATATACAGATGGCCAACAGACACATGAAATGATGTTCAACATCACTAATTATTAGGGAAATGCAAATCAAAACTACAATGAGATATCAACTTATACCTGTCAGTATGGCTATAATTAGCAAGACAAAAAACAAATGTTGAAGAGGTTGTGGAGAAAAAAGAACGCTCATACACTGGTAGTGCGAATGCAAACTGGTGCGGCCACATTGGAAAACAGTATGGAGATTTCTCAAAACATTAAAAATAGAAATACCATGCAATCCAGCTATCCCATTACTGGGTATCTACCAAAACAACGTGAAATCAACAATCCAAAGAGACTTATGCACCCCTATCTTCATTGCAGCATTATTCACAAGAGCCAAGATGTGGAAGCAAACCAAGTGCCCATCAACTGATGAATAGATAAAGCAGAAGAGGTATATATACACAACAGAATACTACTCAGCCATAAGAAAGCACAAAATCGTCCCATTTGCAACAACACGGATAGAACTTGAGGGTATTATGTTAAGTGAATTAAGCCAGAGAGAGAAAGACAAACACCGTATGATTTCACTCCTAAGGGGAAGATAAACAAACACACGGACAAAGAGAACAGATTAGTGGTTACCAGAGGGGAAGGGGGTTGGGGAGTGCACACAAGGGGTAAAGGGGCACATATATACGGTGACTGACAAATAACGTACACCTGAAATTTCACAATGTTATCAAGTATTATGACCTCAATAAAATGCTTTTTAAAAATCAACAGTAGGAGGTTGAAAGGAAGAGCACAAGTTCCATGAATTTGGATTGGGTGGCGTAGGGGGGATCACACCTTTATTTTCACTGATTTCCATTAGAAATTTAACCTTTCTCAGTTATGAACATAGGCAACAAAGCACAGCAGTATTGGCATTATCTGTGCCGTGGGCTCTACCTGAAATTACAGATTTTTTATAGCATTTTAGAGTTGTTGCCAATATCTCAAAATATCATCTACATTTATCACTACTTCTAAGTGATGGCAGATATTAAACTTGCCACTAGATCACCTGTGATCCCAGTCCTCCTCCTCTGCTGTGATGAGGCTGGACAACGAGCTGGCAACTCTCCCCCAAGCAACTGTTCAGCTACCAAATGGTGACATCTCACACTGGGGGTCCTGACATCTATGCTGTTTCCCAGTATTCTCCACGTATTACTGTTAATCAAAGACCACCCTACAGGGTGATGGTTTTACGCTGACTAAGCAAAAACAGTCTTCCTTCTACTATCTTTAGAGAATTTAACTTTCCAATGTTTTAAATGAATAATCTTGTTATGTATGTAGTAATAAGAAAGCACATATTACTATATCACGTTTTTCAAATTTGGCAACTGCATTTCAATGTAATTGGTATTCCTTGTAATATGTATTTTATTTTAAGCCCTTACAAATATTATTCTGATAAGGGATTCATGGCATTAAAAAGGTTAAGAACCCTGGGTCTAAGGTGACCTAAAGCATAAAGTCTCCCTCCATTCATTCAGTCAGGAAGTATTTATTGAGATCCTACTACAATACTAGGTTGAGCCATCTGAAATTCTCAATATTGACTGTTTTTAACCCCCCAAAGTGCAATTTCATATAGTTCAACGTAATACTTGGTGGGCCCAACCTCTAGGCCCACTAACAAGAGAGAAATTCATGGAGTAAAAGCATGATCTTGAAATCGGAAAGACGGACGCTTGCTGTAGAAGTTAAAAATTTTGTGAAACGGGTAAGAGGCAGCACACAGAAAGCAAAAGTCACGAGAAGGCAAAGTGGCCTAAGAGAATTACCCATTTAATTAACCCTAATGAGAATGACCCAAATGTATTGTCAAACCTCTATTATGTTCTACAACCTAACCATGATGAGAAGCCTTTCCCCAAATCTTTACTAATACTTCAAGAATTTTTTTCAAGTCATATTAAATAATGTAATCTTCAAGTTTAAAAGAAGAAGTCCACTTTAAATTCAATGTCAAAGCCAGTTGGAATAATGCCTTACATTTGTACGGCACTTTATAATGTACAGAGTAATTTCATACACATTATTCTGTTTGATCCTAACCATACCCCTAGAAAACAGCCTGGGAGATGATATCCCCATTTCTCAGGTTAGGCAGCACACACACATCCAAGGGGACTCACAGAGAATCTTAAGAACTAATCTTAC